>NW_017681813.1:3102-10861 GCF_001879085.1 Nicotiana attenuata | reverse complement strand
TATCTAGTTTCAACATGTCTTGCGTACCTTGCTCTCTCGAACTAGTACCCCACTTACCGCTATCTCGGACACTTCCAAATATATGTAAAGCTTTTCATCTACCTTCAGGGTGTGAAGCAAAGGCGGCTCGATAAGTATCGCTTCAATTTTCTAAGGCTTGCTGGCATTCCGGGGTCCATGCGTAAATCGTTTTTTTCTTTTTGAGTCAAGGAAAAGAACCTAATGACTTCGATCTGATGACCTCGAAATGAACTGACCCAAGGTGGCTATTCGTACCTCTTCGACCTTTGCACGGCCTTTACACTATCCACGATCATGATATCCTCGATGGCCTTGATCTTGTCGGGGTTAATTTTGATACTCCGATTCGATACCATGAAGCCGAGGAACTTACTCGAGCCGACTCCGAAGTCACATTTTCCCGGGTTAAGATTCATGTTGTACTTCCTCAAGATTTTGAATATTTCCTACAAATGAGTTAAATGGTCCTCTGCACGCAGGGACTTAACCAACGTATCATCAATGTAAATTTCCATCGACTTACCTATCTGTTCCTCAAATATTTTATTAACTAGGTGTTAGTATGTAGCTCATGCATTTTTAGTTCGAAGGGCATTACGTTGTAACAATAAGTTCCAAACTTAGTGATAAACGAGATTTTCTCCTGGTCCCCCGGGTTCATCTGAATCTGATTGTACCCGGAGTAGGCATCGAGAAAGGTAAGGATCTTGTGGTCGGCCGTGGCATCGATCATGCGATCGATGTTAGGCAGTGGAAAAGAATCTTTAAGGCATGCTTTTTTTAAATCCTTATAATCTACGCACATTCTAAGTTTGTTTCCCTTTTTAGGAACTACAACTACGTTGGTTAACAACTCGGGGTATTTTACCTCCCGAATAGACCCTTATTTTAAGAAGTTTGGTTACCTCATCCTTTATGAATGCATGCTTCACCTCAGACTGTGGCCTCGTTTTTTACGTCACTTGTTTAACCTGGGGTCGATGCTTAGCCGGTGCGTTGTTTCCGATGGGATCCCTATCATGTCTAAATGCAACCAAGAAAAGCAATCCATATTATCGATAAGAAATTGAATGAGTTTTTTCCTGAGTTTGGGGGTTAACCCCGTTCCCATGTATACCTTTTTCTCGGGCATGTACTCGATCAGTATGACCTGTCTCAGTTCCTCGACCGTTGATTTGGTTGCGTCTGACTCTTCGGGAACAACCAATGTTTGAGGAGTAAGGAAATCCTCTTCTTCTTCTTCTTCTATTACCTGTTCCTCCGGCTCGATCGGGACTGGGATCGTTGATTTCTATTTGACCGTCTGCTTACCTTTGGTGTTTGACTTTTCCGAGGTCGAAGGCACTAGTATCAGCTTCACTTCATCGACTGCAAACATTTCCTTTGCAGCGTGTTGCTCTCCATAAACCATTTTCACACCATGCTCTATTGGGAATTTCATCATCTAACGGAGGGTCGAAGGCACGACCCTCATGTTGTGGATCCATGGCCTCCCGAGGAGTGTGTATACCTCATGTCGCCTTCGATGACATCGAATTTTGTATCTTGTATGGTCCCGGCTACGTTCACTGGTAGGATTATCTCCCCCTTTGTTGTTTCGCTTGCCATGTTGAAGCCATTTAGGACCCGGGATGCAGGTACAATATGATCCTGTAGGCCGAGCTGTTCTACCACCCTCGATCTGATTATGTTTGCTGAGCTACCTGGGTCCGCTAAAACATGTTTAAATTGAATTTTATTTAACAAAATAGAAATTATCAGGGCGTCATTGTGCGGCTGAGATATGCTTTCCGCTTCCTCGTTATTAAATGATAGGACGTCCTCGGGCACATAGCTCTGAATCCGTTTTTCTCTGGTGATCGACACCTTGGTGCACTTGAACACATGCCTTTGTGGAACATCGACACCGCCAACGATCATATGGATTACATGTTGCGGTTCTTCCTGCTCATTTTTTCTGTTTGTATCTCTTTCCCTGAAGTGGTTCTTAGCTCGATCATTGAGAAATTCTCGAAGGTAGCCCTCGTTGAAGTATCGAGCTACCTCCTCCCTTAGCTGCCTGCAGTCTTCAGTTCTATGGCCATGTGTGCCATGATACTTACACATCAAGTTTGGATTCCTTTGAGAAGGATAGGTTTGTATAGGACTACACCACCTGGTGTCTTTGATTTTTCCAATAGCTGACGCGATCCTCGATGCATCTACACTAAAATTATACTTTGACAATCGAGGTGCCTCCGCGAGGTCGGTATCTTTATCGAACCCATTCTTACTCATAATTCCCCGAGAGCTTTGACCTCGATCATTTCTCCGATCATTTCGAGGACCGTTACGACCCGAGCCATTGTTTCTCCGATCTACATAGTGCTAATACCGTTCCTTGTTTGATCTCGATTCCCATCCGTATCCCTTGGGGGATTGGCTGCCAATCTATTATGATGAACTGAACCTGAAGGGGCTCCCAACTGGTCGTCAAAGATCAATAACGATTATGCATGTCTGACCACGTCACAGCTGGATACTCTATCAGATTCTGCTTTAATTGTCGAGACACAATGGAACTCCACTCATTCAAACCCTGCATGAAAGCCTGTACTGCCCAGTCATCCGAGACCGGTGGTAATTTCATTCGCTCCATCTGAAATCGGGAGATGAACTCCCTTAACATCTCGTCATTCCTTTGTTTTATCTTACAAACGTCGATTTCCTCGTCGCTGATCACGGCCTACTCTGTACTACTATTTAAGTAGCGAGAGAGGGTCGGAGCAGCTTTTACCCGATTTGGGGTCGGGATCGAATCCTTAGAGAGCTAGAAGTTGGAATCGAGTATCTATCTAGTGGAATTGTGTATGTGTTCTTAATTACATTATATTTATTTTTTGGGTTTTTTATTTACTTCTAATATTATCAAACTATAAATGGTAATTGCAACTAAATTATGCTTAAAGTTATAATGCTACAAGTTGTTCAAACAGGTTTAAAAGGCACTAGGGTAGTGACTACCGCCTAGGTGATCAATTGACGGGTACTTGAATCTAAGGCAGGTTTGACATATTTGGGGAGTATGTTATAACCGTTGCACGACTTTACCCACTCTACACCTCTCGGTGGATCGAGTGATTTTGCCCGAATTGGCTTTTCAAGACCAATTGGGTATGCAAATTTGCTCAAGCAACTAGGGTTCAATTCGGGTATTACTCTCTCAAGGTTTGACCCTTTAATTGGGGCTATCAATCTCTTGAGTACGCCCAATTCATTGTTGGACCAATTTCGAAGACTTAGGCTCTCTTTCTCAAGAAGAGCTCAAGTCAACTCAACACAAACTAGTGTTTGCAACCACTAATTCAGAAATTAAACATGAAATTGGCCCAAATAACAGACACACATAGTCAAATAGCCCTAAATTACAAGATCTATCAATTACACACACTAGGGTTGAGCCACAACCTTAGCTTATGGGTCTAGCTACTCATAATTGAAGGAGAAAAATAAGAAATAGATGAAGATAATCTCATATTAATTAATCATTAAGTTAAACACAAAGATTCAATGATAAAAAGTAGCTAAAAGTGCCCAAAATAGCTAAGAATCTCGAACCCACGAGTGCAACAGCTAAATTACAATATCTGATACCCTAAAAATCGAAAAAGAAGCTATTTATACTAGGCTGAAAAATCTGGACAAAAATGCCTCTGCGGGGTTAGTGCGGACAGCAAAAAATGGACCGAGGTCCGCACTGGGGTTTTGGCCTTGAAAAATAGCTCTCTGAATCTTGGCATCGCGGACCGCAGAGAATGGACCCGGCCGTGGAGGCTTCTAGCGCGATCCGCGTAAAATAGACCGCGGACCGCGGAGGCTTGAAACTCTGAAAATGCAACCTCTCTGAATCTTGGTTCTGTGGACAGCAGTAAATTGACTGTGGTCGGGTTGCCTTCAGTGCGGACCGCACAAAACCTAGTGCGGCCGCACTGCCTCTTCGCTTGGAATTTAGCCTCTCTGAATCTCCTAGTGCGGACCGCACAAAATGGTGTGCGGCCGCACTGAGCTTGTTTTTGCTTAGCTTGTCTTGTCTTTGTCACTTGTGCAAGTTTTACTCCTTTTGAGTTGATCTTTGACATCTCATCACTTTGATGATCAAACCTGCAATCAAGTACATCTTGTGAGCCTTTTTGGGACTATTTTGTATGAATTTCTAATCAATGCATAAGCAAGGAGGAGTATAAAATGCGTCAAAATCCCTAGTTATCAAACTCCTCCAAACTTAAGCTTTTGCTTGTCCTCAAGTAAACAAAATAAGACCCACCCCTTAAGACACTGTCCAAGAAAAATTTCAGCTGTCCTAAAGTGACCTCAACTAGCCTGAATTGGGACTAACACTTGCCCTCAGTACACATGAATTATTAACACATTTACTCTTTTTAAAACACCATGGATCAAGAACAACACAAGAGCATCAAGAATTGACTCAACACATCAAAGAACTCTTTTCTATTACTTTGGTCATTATGGAAGCCAAACTCACACATCCTCAACTCTCCCTAAACAATCCTCACCTTTAAGATAGTGGCACTCAGAACGAGGATAATGAGAATTCACTCATCTCTCTCAAGAAAAAGCCACAAGTCCGGCTCTAGGTACCATATGCTTGCCCCTTATGTGAGTATCTACTAATGTAAGCTCCATTCAACTCAAGATCATATAGGGCTTTTGTTGAGACATTGTGAAAGGCTTTTGGTTCAGGGTAGGAAGTGTTTTGGTCTAAGTAGGTTCCATCTTCCCTTAAGCACTTCTTTTGATTCATTTGGCATTCATTCACTTGACTCTTTGAGTCATTTCACTTCTTTCTAAGGGGTTAGAGAGACACATTGTCACTCTTTCTTATGCATTTCAAACCTTTTCTCTTTTTTCAACTTTCCACACCTTTCATTCTTTGCTTTTCTTTGATTCCCTTTTTATTCTTTTTCACATTGAACTTTCTTTTTGTCTTTTTGCTTTTCTTTCTTTTTCATTGCCTTTCCTTTTCTTCATTTTTGTGCCTTTTTACCACTTTGCTGCAATCCTTGTCTCTCCCCCATACTTTTGCCATGCGCTAAAGGAAAGATCGGGTGCCAAGAGAGGGTATCTTTTAAAATGGGTACAGGCTTGTATCATGGTTATTGAAGTAGAAAGGCCTAAGGCTCAAAAGGGTTGACTAGGATCTTATCATTGGTAGGTTATGGACATGCTCAAGCTATCATTTGGACCAAGGAGAGCCTATAATCATGTCTCAAGTCAAAATTCACTTAGGATTTCGCCTCAACAAACATTCAGGGCAAGTTCTAGACCAATGGCTCGAGACATGGACTTGCAATACAATTACTCACCACACAAGCTATGGGATTGCTAAAGACACAGAGTCGGGGGCCCACAACGACCTTAGATAAGATTTAAGCTCACAATGGTCCCGAAAAACCACTTGATGATTATCGGCCAACACAAGAGTCTCAAGGTCACGACTTGCACCATCCTAAACACAACAAATTGTTTTTGACCATAAGATCAAAGGCAAATGTGCTAGGCCCAAGTGAAGCTTTGCTTGAGGCACCCTTAACTACTAACTACTAAAAATAAAAATAAAAACGGACTCAAACCCTTAAGAAGCTTGTCACGCCATCTATCATTGGGAAGAGCCACCTGGTTCACACAACACTCCACCTTTGAAAAAAACCGTGGCATTAAGAAAACCAAAAGCTTGTTGCAAATTTCAAAACAAGTAGCTACGAATCACAACTAAGAAGCTAAAAATGAAAAATTTGCGGTAAGTAAAATGAATATATACAAGAGGGGATTTGTCAAATATACAATAGATTGGATGAATATCTACAATGTAACATAACTTTATATACAGACCCAAGTAAAATAAAAGTGCGAGAAATGTAGCTAAATGTTAAAAATATATACAAACCAAAGATGAAAAATCAAGAAAGCATAAAAATTGTTAAATATATACAATCATCCAAAATGTAGTGCCTACCCTTTCCAATGAAAGATGGCATTGTCCCCAATGCCAACTAGTCTAAATAAAGAAACAAAAAGAAAAAGGGTTAAGGATATAAGGAAACTCCCTATGGCCTATCTGTCTGCATTGGCTATTGAGTGGTCCCAGGGTCCTCAATGTGCTCGGGAACCTCAGACTGGCTCCCTGTGGGCTGCTGTTCTGCGGCTGGGACCTGGGCCTGGGCCTGGACAGGCTCCTAAGATACATCCGGTGGCTGACTGGAGGAAGCCTCCGCTGGGTCGGCCAACTAGATTACTACATCATCTTCTCTGGGAATCATTCTCCTCCTCTTGGGAGGCCTCTGATATTGCTCCGCCTGTGGACGAACTGCTGGTGGTGGGTCCTGGAGCAATAAGTCTAAAAGCAGGTGATCTGCCTTCAGTCTGTCAACATCCACTCTCAGCTCCTTCACGGACTCCTTGGAAGCTCGTGTCTTCCTCAACTTTTTGTGCTCCCTAGCAAGCTCCTTGAGAGCCTTGCTGTGTGAATCAACTGCCTCATCAAGCTTCTTCTGGTTGTCGAGGATTTTCTTCTGGTTTTCTGACATCTCCTTAAGAGCATCCTCTATGGACTATGGAACCCGTGGAGCTGGAGGGGCTGATTGAGCCTCAACAGTGGTGGTCAAAATGGACAACTTGGATGAGGCAGTCTGCATCCATTTATTGATACTCATAAGTGCTTGGCTCAATCTGTGGGCAGTAATAGGATGGGCCCGGGAAGATGGAATCTTTGGGCCTGCTGAGGTGGATGGGTCGGCAGGAATGGCTGTAGATGAGGATGGACCGGGAGGGATATATGTGGAAGTGGAGGTAGGCTCAGCAGGAGCCACTACCACAAATAGCTCTTCAGACTGGCCAATTGTAGTAGTAGCTGTACCCTTGAAGTTCTTGCTCTTGGGGTTATCATCCCTCTGCATGCTATACTAGGAAAAAGGGGCCTTCGCCTTGACTTTGATATCGAAGGGCCTCTTTTCTAGTCTCAAGTCCTGGAAGTACATAGTGAGGGTACTGGGGAACGAATCGTTTCTATCATGCTCAGCACCACAATTGAGATGATCCTCGACATCACAGTCCCCACATTGATTGGGTACCCCACCATGATCGAAGCTACCAAAATAGCCCGGGAAAGAGGAAGGGTGTTGTCATGCGTCGTGGGGTCCAACCTGCTACATACAAAAGTTTCCCACCCCCGTGCCTCAAAGTTTAAACTCCGTCTCAAGATCTTGACTCCAGCAGTCAACTATTCGGGGGTGGTACCTGGGATTGCCAGGTACTGTGCTACCCAGGGATGAACCTTCTCACCCATTTCTAGCTTTGCCATGTACAAAGTCTCATCCTCCTCATTGAGGCCAAGGTATTCGCTGAGGTACTTCTCTTCAAATAATACTTTCAAATTCCGAACCTTGGTCACTTTTGAGACCTTTTGATGTGGGCTACATTGCAGTAAAACTCTTTGACCATGTGTTCGTTGGCTTCCACACACTCCTCTAGAAAACTGGTCCCAGCCCACTCTTTCCTAAACTGCCTCAGCCCGTTGGGATTGTGAGGTAACAAGTCTTTGTCACCAAACTTCGCTCTGGGATCTAACTTCTCACCGGCCACCACTCCTCGAAACTTTTATGACTATCGCCACCTCACTCACAAATCTATCTTGCCAAACCTCCGGCTTTTTGGTTCTAGCAATTCCCCCCGACCTGAGGCT
>NW_017681813.1:0-432 GCF_001879085.1 Nicotiana attenuata | reverse complement strand
GTAGTGGGTACGAACTTGAGTCCTAAGGTAGGTACGAAAATTAGATACATATAGGAGAGTTTTTAGTAACAAGTGGAAGAAGACAGTGAGGTGACACAAAACAAAAAGACAAATGAAGAGCAATGGCAGTTGGCTAGGGGAAAGTCTGCATCAAAGAAGAGTATGAGAGGGAGAAATGAGAATGAGATCAATATTGGTAATGCTTTCAAAGCTTTAGTTGACACAGCACAAAAGATTGTGCAAATGTCTGAAGCTCAAGAACATAGTAGAGGACAGCCTAGTGAAAAGGGCAGAAATGGTAACCCCAATCTAAATATCGTAGGATGATGAAGTTCATATCGTGGAAGGTTAGGGGTCTGAATAAAGTCTATAAGCAAAAGGAACTCAAAATTTTTGTGAAAGAGAGTAAAGTAGTACTTTCTACGTTTCCGT
>NW_017681812.1:0-10861 GCF_001879085.1 Nicotiana attenuata | reverse complement strand
AGCTTCTTTTTCCATTTTTAGGGTATCAGATATTGTAATTAAGCAGCTGCACTCGTGGGTTCGACTTTCTAAGCCATTTTGGGCAATTTTAGCTACTTTTCATCATTGAATCTTTGTGTTTAACTTAGTGATTAATTAATATGAGATTATCTTCATCTATTTCTTGCTTTCCTTCTTTAATTATGAGTAGCTAGACCCATAAGCTAGGGTTGTGGCTCAACCCTAGTGTGGGTAATTGATGGGTCTTGTAATTTAGGGCTAATTTGACTATGGGTGTTTGTTATTTGGGTCAATTTCATGGTAAATTTCTGAATTAGTGGTTGCAAACACTAGTTAGTGTTGAGTGACTTGAGCTCTTCTTGAGAAAGAGAGCCTAAGTCTCCAAAATTGGTCCAACAATGAATTGGGGCGTACTCAAGAGATTGATAGCCCCAATTAAAGGGTTAAACCTCGAGAGAGTAATACCCAAATTGAACCATAGTTGCTTGTGCAAATTTGCATACCCAATTGGTCTTGAGAAAGCCAACTTGGGCAAAATCACTCGAACCACCGAGAGGTGTAGAGTGGGTAAAGTCGTGCAACGGTTATAACATACTCCCCAAACGTGTCAAATGAGCCTTAGATTCAAGTACCCGTCAATTGACCACATAGGCGGTAGCCACTACCCTAGTGCCTTTTAAACCTATTTGAACAACTCGTAGCATTATAACTCTTAGCATAATTTAGTTGCAATTACTATTTGTAGATTGATAATAGTAGAAGTAAACAAAAACCCCAAAAATGAATAGAAGTGTAATTAAGAACACATACACAATTCTACACTAGATAGATACTCGATTCTAAATTCTAGCTCTCTGTGGATTCGATCCCGACCCTAAATCGAGTAAAAGCTGCTCCGACCCTCTCCCGCTACTTAAATAGTAGTGCGGAGTAGGCCGCGATCACTTTTTGGCGCCGGTGCCATGGAGCTAACGGTTTTGGCTATCTATTTAGTTAGATTTGTGTTTTGTTCTTCTTTCCTTCTTGTTACTAATTTGTGTGTGTGTCAATATTTCAGGTACCAAAATGGCTTCAAATGCTAATGACCCTCTTGGAAATGTGAATGCGGGGGAGGAGGTAGATGACATTGGAGAAGAAGAGGTGCCTCTTGTACCTCAAGGACAACGTAGAGGCCGCCGGGCCAATGCAAATGACAATATTCCAGACCCTCCTCCGCCACCTCCGAGAGTGGCTCCCAGAGTTCTTCCCAACCAAGGCTATGCGAGTGCTATTGTTCCGCCATGGATTCGGGCGGGCAATTTTCAAATAACAAACGTGATGCTGACATTGTTGGAGCAGCGCGGGTACTTCGCGGGTGCTCCCACTCAAAATGCCTACAAACATCTCAAGGTTTTCATGGATACCTGTTGGGGAAGCAAGCAAACCAATGTGTCCGAGGATGCACTTCGATTGAGGCTTTTCCCTTTCTCACTTAGGGGGAAATCATTGGACTGGTTTGAGCGGCTTCCTAACCGTTCCATCACAACTTGGGATGAGTTGGCGGATAAGTTCATTACCAAATTCATCTCACCGGGACACATGGCAGCACTACGGGATGAGATCTTAGCCTTTAAGCAGGAGCCTACTGAACCATTGCACGAGATTTGGGAGCGATACAGAACTATGGTGAAAGAATGCCCCAACAATGATATGACATAGGCGATGATACAGCAAACCTTCTATCGGGGCATCAATACAACGAATCAATGCATAGTGAACCAATTGGCGGGGGTAATTTCATGAAGCTGCCTTATGATGAAGCTTGTGAGATTCTTGATGAAATGGCTGACACATCCTCCGCTTGGCAAAGTAGAGCCAATGTGCCTCAGGGTGACCCCACGGTTACTCATTTGCACAAAGAACTACATGACCATGGACAGGCAATAGCAGAACTTACAACAACATCGAACCAATTAGCAAAGGCACAGTTGCAACAAGTTCAGAATACTCGCCAAATGAATGCTATAGAGGGTGTTAACATGCTAGTGAATCAAAGAAGGCGAAGAGGTCAACAGAACCAGCAATTTGACAATGATGGTAATGGATTTCAAGATGATAGCTATGATGAACAAAATGAGGAGGTGCAATATGTGAATAATTACCAAGGCCAAAGAGGCAATTCTTCCAACCAACAACAACAATGGCGATCCCAGGGCAATTGGGGTAACCAACAACAAGGCAACAATAATTGGAAAAATCAACATCAAGGGAACAACAATTGGGGAAATCAAAATAAAAACCGCAACAATCAAGGAAAACTGGGGCAACAACAACAATTGGGGTGGAAACAACAACAACCAAGGCGGGTGGAACAATAACCAAGGAAATCAGGGGCAAGGCTTTCAAAGGCCCCCATTGTACCAACAACCGAGCAATCCACCACCTTTTCCATCCCAGGGTCCTAGTTCATCAAACAATGTAATGGGTAGAATTGAAATGATGTTCGAACAAATGATGAAAAAGAATGCGGATTCCAATGCGCAATTGGCTTCTCACAATACTTCAATTAGGAATTTGGAGGTGCAACTAGGTCAAATCTCTCAGTCCTTGAATACACGCCCTAAGGGTGCTCTACGAAGTGATACGGTAGTGAACCCAAAGGGTGGGAACAACCATGTTATGGCGGTAACTACAAGGAGTGGAAGAGGCGGTGATGTGAATGCCTCCAAACAAAAGCAAGTTTTGGGTGAAGAAGTTGAGTTGCAAGAAGATGAAGTTCCTTTGGTGGTTGAGAATGTGTTTGATGAAAATGTGAATGAAGAAGTGAGGATCAATATTCAAGATGCCGAGGTGGAAACACAAAGTGACGTGAACCCGTCTAGGGAGCGCGTAATTGATATGCCGGAGCCAGTTGTGCCAAAAGCAAAGGCACCCTTGCCTAGGCCACCTCTCCCTTATCCTCAGAGGCTAGCCAAGCAGAAAAGTGAGAATCAATTCAAAAAGTTCATTGACATGATGAAGAGCTTATCCATCAACGTGCCTTTGGTGGAGGCTTTGGAGCAAATGCCTAGTTATGCTAAATTCATGAAAGATTTGGTTACAAAGAAAAGTTCAATGGACTTTGAGACTATCAAGATGACCCACCAAGTTAGTGCTATAGTACATTCAATGGCTCCGAAATTAGAGGATCCCGGTGCTTTCACTATCCCTTGCACTATAGGGAGTGCAGACTTTGCTAAAGCTTTATGTGATCTTGGGGAAAGCATCAACTTAATGCCCTTCTCAGTTTTCAAGACTTTGGGTATTGGGCCACCGAGGCCAACTTCCATGCGATTGCAAATGGCAGACAGATCAATGAAGGGACCATTGGGTATTGTTGATGATGTGCTCGTCCGGGTGGACAAATTTATCTTGCCAGCTGATTTTGTGATCTTGGAATTTGAGGTAGATTATGAGGTCCCAATCATATTAGGGAGACCTTTCCTTGCTACGGGGAAGGCTCTAGTGGATGTGGAAGCAGGGGAACTCACTTTCAGGGTGGGTGATGAAAAGGTAGTCTTTCATGTGTGCAAGTCAATGAAGCAGCCCAATTGTACCGAAGTGTTCTCATTTGTGGATCTAGTCACGGCTGTGATAATTGATGATACTAGTGCAATGATCAATGTTGAGGACCCATTGGAGGCCGTATTGTTGAATCTTGATGTCAATGATGATGTTGGCCGCGTGGAGTGCGTGAATGCTTTACATGGAATGGGCTCTTATTCTTATGAGCCTAGGAAACTCTCTTTGGATCTTGAAAACAGAAAGACGCCTCCAACAAAGCCTTCAATTGAGGAACCACCGGTGTTGGAGTTGAAGCCATTACCTCCACACCTCAGGTATGAATTCTTGGGCTCTAATTCAACTTTGCCAGTTATTCTTTCCTCTTGTCTTACTAACCTGCAGGTAGATGCCACATTGGCGGTGCTCAAAAAGCGGAAAAAGGAAATTGGATGGACTTTAGCTGATATTCGGGGAATAAGCCCCGCATTCTGTATGCACAAGATTATTCTGGAAGATGATGCAAAACCCTCCTTGGAACATCAAAGGAGGTTGAACGAGGCAATGCAAGAAGTTGTAAAAAAAGAGGTGATCAAGTGGTTAGATGCCGGTGTGGTATATCCTATCTCTGACAGCTCATGGACTTCTCCGGTGCAATGTGTGCCGAAGAAGGGTGGTATGACTGTGGTGACCAATGCTAATACCGAACTTATTCCAACCCGGACAGTGACCGGATAGAGGGTGTGCACGGACTACCGTAAGCTGAACAAGGTGACCCGCAAGGATCACTTCCCATTGCCTTTCCTGGACCAGATGCTTGATCGCCTTGCTGGGCGTGCCTTCTATTGTTTCTTGGATGGTTATTCAGGGTACAATCAAATTTTGATAGCTTCCGAGGATTAGGAGAAGACAACCTTTACTTGTCCATATGGCACCTTTGCTTTCTCGCGGATGCCCTTTGGGTTATGCAATGCACCGGTGTATGATGACCATTTTCACCGATATGATGGAAGATATTTTGGAGGTGTTCATGGACGACTTCAGTGTTGTGGGTGATTCATTTGATGAGTGTTTGAACAATTTGGATAGAGTGTTGTCCCGGTGTGAAGACACCAATCTTGTGCTAAATTGGGAAAAATGCCACTTCATGGTTGAGGAGGGCATAGTTTTGGGTCATAAAATTTCAAAGAATGGTATTGAGGTTGACAAAGCCAAAATTGAGGTGATTTCAAGACTTCCTCCCCCCACTTCTGTCAAGGGGTTAGAAGTTTTCTTGGGCATCCGGGGTTCTACCGGCGATTTATCAAGGACTTTTCGAAGGTAGTGAATCCTCTTTGCAAGTTGCTAGAAAAGGATACAAAGTTTGTGTTTGATGAGAGATGTATGCAAGCCTTTGAACTTCTCAATCATAAGTTGACCACCACCCCGATCATTACCGCACCCAATTGGAGCTTGCCTTTCGAGCTCATGTGCGACGCGAGTGATGTTGCGGTTGGGGCAGTTTTGGGTCAAAGAGTGAACAAAATGTTTCATCCAGTGTACTATGCGAGTAAGACAATGAACGAGGCTCAAAGGAACTACACGGTGACTGAGAAGGAATTGTTGGCTATTGTGTTCGCCATGGAAAAATTTCGGCCATATCTTATGGGAGCCAAAGTCATAGTGCACACCGATCATGCAGCTCTTAGATACTTGATGACAAAGAAAGACTCCAAAGATAGACTGATGCGATGGGTCTTATTACTTCAAGAGTTTGATGTGGAGATAGTGGACCGGAAAGGTAGCGAAAACCAAGTGGCGGATCATTTATCCCGCTTGGAGGAGGATGGAAGGCCGTCTGATGGCCTAGAGATCAATGATGCATTTCCTGATGAACAGCTGCTTTCTGTGTCGATGAGTGATACACCATGGTTTGCGGACATTGCTAATTTCCTTGTGACTGGCATCATCCCGTGTGAACTCTCTTCTAATGAAAGGAAGAAGCTCAAACGGGATAGTCTGGACTTCTATTGGGACGAGCCATACTTGTTCAAGATTTGCATCGACGGAGTGATCCGGTGGTGTGTACCTGAGGAGGAGCAATTTAGCATCCTCGAGGCTTGTCATTCCTCCCCCTATGGTGGCCATGATGGAGGGGCGAGGACAGCTTCAAAAGTTCTGAGTTGTGGTTTTTATTGGCCAACCTTGTTCAAAGATGCAAGTGATCTAGTAAAAAGGTGTGATCAATGTCAACGAGGGGGCGCGATTTCCAAGAAACATGAGATGCCTCTAAACACCATTCTCGAAGTTGATATCTTTGATGTATGGGGTATCGATTTAATGGGCCCTTTTGTAAGCTCGTGTGGAAATACTTACATTCTTGTAGCGGTTGATTATGTCTCAAAATGGGTTGAGGTCGTTGCCTTGCCCAACAATGAAGCTAGGAGTGTGGTGGCATTTCTAAAGAAGAGCATTTTCACAAGGTTTGGCACTCCTCGGGCAATTATTAGTGATGGAGGATCACACTTTTGTAATAGAGATTTTGATGCCTTTCTTTCCAAGTATGGTGTCAACCATAAAGTGTCTACGCCTTATCATCCTCAAGCAAGTGGCCAGGTTGAAGTGTCTAACAGGGAGATCAAGAGCATTTTGTCCAAAACCGTCAATGCCAATAGGACCGATTGGTCTAAAAAGTTGGATGATGCTCTATGGGCTTATCGGACCGCTTACAAGACTCCAATTGGTATGTCTCCGTACCGGTTGGTGTTTGGGAAAGCATGTGATCTACCAGTGGAGTTAGATCATAAGGCCATGTGGGCCTTGAAGAAGTTGAATCTTGATTGGGATATAGCCACTAATCTTCGGGTGGAGCAACTCAATGAGCTTGACGAATTTAGGTTCCATGCCTACTCTAGTTCGTCCTTGTATAAGGATAAAATGAAATACCTTCATGACAAATATACTCGGGGCAAGGAGTTCAAGGTAGGATATTTGGTGCTCTTATTCAATTCTCGACTAAGGTTGTTCCCGGGAAAGCTGAAGTCAAAGTGGAGCGGACCATTTGAAGTAGTTTGTGTGACCCCGTTTGGTGCTCTTGATTTAAAGAACAAAAGTGGGGAAGTTTTTAGAGTGAATGGGCACAGGGTCAAGCACTATTTGGGGAAGTTTGATGATAGCCATGTGGTGGCTATTGTTCATTTCAAATGATTTGATGGTAACATGCGTCGTGCCGCAACGTTAAATCAGGCGCTTCTTGGGAGGCAACCCATGTATTTTTCTTCTTATTTTTATTTGATTTTCATTGTAGTGTAGGATTGATTTTTGGGCTAACTGGTTGTGAGATGTTACAGGATTGAGTTGATGTAGTGCAGGACATAGTGGAAAAAATGCACAGGTCTCTGAAGTTGTCAGTGCGGCCGCAGTTCATTCTGTGGGGACCGCACTGAAGAAGATGTGAAAATGCAACTCTCTGAAGTTCTCCACTGCGGCCGCACTACATTTTGTGCGGTCCGCGGTGGACCTCTGCGGTCGCAGTCCATTTTGTGCGGACTGCAGAGCATTGCCTTCTCAAGCTTGAACAAAATAGTGCAGTGCGGACCGCGGTCCATTTTGTGCGGTCCGCACTGGTTGGTGAGACTGGGCCCCAGGTTCTTTTCTATAAATAGGGCCTGAGGCCCTCCTTTTAACCTTTTCGCACCTTTAACTCTCAGAACCCTAAAAAATCACTGTGCATCATCTATTTCATTTGCAATCAACTGCTTGGACTTGTTATTCTTCCTTAACTCTCACATCTGGTACCTTCATCTTTCTTCTAATTGTTTAATTTTTGTTAATTTCTTTTAAATTTGTGTTTTCTTTCTTCCCTTTTTCTATGTTTCCTGTATTTTTTCTTCAATTGAGTAGGTTAGGGTTGTTAATTTTTAGGTTAAAATAGACATAGATAGTTAAAATCAATGGGTAATCATGTAGAGACATTACTTAGGTGGAAAATTGGACCCAAAAATCAAAATACATGGAACCCTAATTTAGTGCCACAACTGGGCACTCAGTGCGGACCGCGGTCGTTTTTGTGCGGTCCGCGGTGTCCCAGTGCGGCCGCACTACCATTTTATGCGGTCCGCACTGCCTATATATAGAGAGTGGGTAGTCTAAACCCCACCTCAGTGCGGACCGCAGTTGATTTTGTGCGGTCCGCGGTGACGTCAGTGCGGCCGCAGTCGCTTTTGTGCGGTCCGCACTGGGTAACTTCTGCAACTTGTCTGCAACTTCCCCCTTCTGCAATTTTGTTCTGCAATTGTTCTTCTTAACTGATTGTACTGAGACTAACTAGCTGATTGAATTATGATTGCAGACAATGGTGAGACAACGTGGTAAACAACCAGGCAGAGGAGAATCCTCCCGGGAGGGAAGAAGAAGATGATAAAACTCACTCCCCAAGCTCGGGAAAATATTAAAAGGACAAGAAAAATGATCAAAGCTGCTGATAGAGCTGCTTCCCATTCCTCGGGGAGTGAGTATGAGCCATCACGGGATATTTCTAGACTCCGTGTCAGAATACGTGGAAGACTGGCCGGGGAGACCTAGGTTAAGAGACACTCCTCCGCCATCACCCACTGCCCAAGCACCAACAAATGTCATTTCTGAGTCGTCTAAGGGATCAACAGCAGGTAGTGGGGAATACTCCACCTCTCCCACAGCTTCATTATCTAGAGAGGGTGCAGTAGGTGCTGAGGAGGAAGTTGGGGGAGAACAAGAGGTAGGAGAAGGAGGTGAGCCTCAGGTGGGGGGCATTGCTAGAACCAAAAATCCGGAGGTTTGGCAAGATAGATTTGTTAGCGAGGTGGCATATCATAAATTCCGGGAGTGGTGGCCGGTGAGAAAGTTGATCCCGGAGCGAAGTTTTATTGACAAAGACCTGTTACCTCACAATCCCAACGTGCTGAGGCAGTTTAGGACAAGAGTGGGCTGGGAACATTTTCTTGATGAGTGTGTGGATGCCAACGAACACCTGGTCAAAGAATTTTACTGCAATGTAGCCCACATCAAAAAGGGCTCCAAAGTGACAAAGGTTCGGAATCTGAAAGTGTTATTTGAAGGGAAGTACCTCAACGAATACCTTGGCTTCAATGAGGAGGATAAGACCCTGTACATGGCAAAGTTGGAAATGGGTGAGGAGGTTCGTCCCTGGCTAGCACAGTACCTGGCAATCCCAGGTACCACCCCCGACTGGTTGACTGTTGGAGTCAAGATCTTGAGAAGGAGTTTGAACTTTGAGGCACGGGGGTGGGAGACTTTTGTTTGTAGCAGGTTGGACCCCACGACACATGACAACACCCTTCCTCTTTCCCGGGCTGTTTTGGTAGCTTCGATCATGGCAGGGTACCCAATCAATATGGGAAATGTGATGTCGAGGATTATCTCAATTGTGGGTGCCGAGCATGACAGAAACTATCCGTTCCCCAGTACCCTACTATGTACTTCCGGGACATGAAGGTGGAAAAGAGGCCCTTCGATGTCAAAGTCAAAGCGAAGGCCCCTTTTTCCTGGTACAGCATGCAGGGGGATAACAACCCCAAGAGCAAGAGCTTCAAAGGTACAACTACTACTCCAACTGGCCAGTCTGAAGAGCCAGTTGTGGTAGTGGCTCCGGCTGAGCTTACCTCCACTTCCACAGATATTCCCCCCGGTCCATCCACATCCACAACCATTCCTGCTGGCCCATCCACCTCAGCAGGCTCGGAGATTCCATCTTCCCGGGCCCATCCCATTACTGCCCACAGATTGAGCCAGGCACTCATGAGTATCAACAATTGGATGCAGACTGCCTCATCCAAGTTGTCCATTTTGACCACCACTGTTGAGGCTCAGTCGGCTACTCCAGCTCCACAGGTTCCACAGTCGATAGAGGATGCTCTAAAGAGATGTTAGAGAATCAGAAGAAAATCCTCGACAATAAAAAAAGCTTGCTGAGGCAGTTGATTCACATAGCAAGGCTCTCAAGGAGCTTGCTAGGGAGCACAAGAAGCTGAGGAAGACACGGGCCTCCAAGGAGTCCGTGAAGGAGCTGAGAGCATATGTTGACAAACTGAAGGCAGATCACCTGCCTTTAGATTTACTATTCCAGGACCCAGTACCAGCAGAGCATCCCCAGCCGGAGCAGTCATAGAGGCCTCCCAAGAGGAGAAGGATGATCCCTAGATCTGATGATGTAGTCATCCAGCTGGCAGACTCACAGGAGACATCCTCCAGTCAGCCACATGGTGCATTACCTCAGGAGCTTGACCAGGTCCAGGCCCAGGTTCTGGCAGCAGAGCAGCAGGACACAGGGAACCAGTCTGAGGTTCCCGAGCATAGAGAGGACCCAGGGATCACACATGAGCCTATGCAGACAGACAGGCCATAGGGAGTTTCCTTATATCCTTATCCCTCTCTCTTTTTGATGCTTTATTTAGACTAGCTGGCATTGGGGACAATGCCAGCTTTCATTTGAGGGGGTAGGCCCTACATTTTGGATGATTGTATATATTTAACAATTTTTATGCTTTCACTATTTTTCATCTTTGGTTTGTATATATTTTTAACATTTAGCTTCATTTCTCGCACTTTTATATTACTTTTGGTCTGTATATAAAGTTATGTTACATTGTAGATATTCATCCCATCTATTGTATATTCGACAAATCCCCTCTTGTATGTATTCATTTTACTTTCCGCAAGTTTTTCGTTTTTAACTTCTTATTTGTGATTCGTAGCTTCTTGTTTTGAAATTTGCAATAAGCCTTTGGTTTTCTTAATGCCACGCTTCTTTCCAAAGGTGGAGTGTTGTGTGAACCGGGTGGCTCTTCCCGATGATAGATGGCGTGACAACCTTCTTGAGGGTTTGAGTCCGTTTTTCTTTTTGTTTTTGGTAGTTAATAGTTAAGGGTGCCTCGAGCAAAGCTTCACTTAGGCCTAGCATATTTGCCTTTGATCTTATGGTCAAAGACAATTTGTTGTGTTGAGGATGGTGAAAGTCGTGACCTTGAGACTCTTGTGTTGGCCGATAATCATCAAGTGGTTTTTCGGGACCATTGTGAGCTTAAATCTTATCTAAGGTCATTGTGGACCCCCGACTCTGTGTCTTTAGCAATCCCATAGCTTGTGTGGTGAGTAATCGTATTGCAAGTCCATGTCCCGAGCCATTGGTCTAGAACTTGCCCTGAATGTCTGTTGAGGCGAAATCCTAAGTGAATTTTGACTTGAGACATGATTATAGGCTCTCCTTGGTCCCAATGATAGATTGAACACTTCCATAACCTACCAATGATAAGATCCCTAGTCAACCCTTTTGAGCCTTAGACCTTTTCCCTTCAAGACCATGATA
>NW_017681811.1:0-10863 GCF_001879085.1 Nicotiana attenuata | reverse complement strand
TCTCGTTTTCTTCTGTTCATGTCTCTACTCCGGTGGGCGATACTGTTGTGGTAGACCGTGTGTACCGGTCGTGTGTTGTGTCTATTGGGGGTCTCGAGACCCGAGTGGATCTTTTGTTGTTATGCATGGTAGACTTCGATGTGATATTGGGCATGGATTTTTTTATCTCCATGTCGGGCCATTTTGGACTGTCGTGCCAAGACAGTGACGTTAGCTATGCCGGGTGTGCCGTGAATTGAGTGGAGAGGTCTGTCCAATTATGTTCCCAGCAGGGTAATCTCATTCTTGAAGGCCCAGCGTATGGTTGGGAAAGGTTGTCTTTCATACTTAGCGTTTGTGAGGGATGTCAGTGCAGAGACTCCCAGCATTAATTCTGTTCCAGTTGTGAGAGATTTTCTAGATGTGTTTCCTGCAGACCTGTCGGGCATGCCACCGGACAGGGATAGCAATTTTGGTATTGATCTGGTGCCGGGCACTCAGCCCATTTCTATTCCACCGAATCATATAGCACCAGCGGAGTTGAAGGAGCGGCTTCAGGAACTCCTTGATAAGGGGTTTATTCGGCCAAGTGTTTCGCCGTGGGGTGCTCCTGTTCTGTTCGTGAAGAAGAAGGATGGCACCATGAGGATGTGCATTGATTGCAGGCAGTTGAACAAGGTCACAATTAAGAACAAGTATCCCCTACCTCGTATTGATGATTTGTTCGACTAGCTTCAGGGAGCGAGGGTGTTCTCCAAGATTGATCTTCACTCAGGGTATCACCAGCTAAAGATCAGGGACTCGGATATTCTCAAGACAACTTTCAGGACCCGATATGGTCACTATGAGTTCCTTGTGATGTCTTTTGAGCTGACCAATGCCCCAGCAGCATTCATGCATTTGATGAACAGCGTGTTCCGGCCTTATCTCGACTCGTTCGTTATTGTTTTCATTGATGATATTCTGGTATACTCAGATAGTCAGGAGGAGCACGCGGAGCATTTGAGAGTGGTGTTGCAGAGATTGAGGGAGGAGAAGCTTTATGCAAAGTTCTCCAAATGTGAGATTTGGCTCAGTCCAGTGGCTTTCTTAGGGCACCTGGTGTCCAGCGAGGGTATTGAGGTTGATCCGAAGAAGATAGAGGCAGTTCAGAGTTGGCCCAGACCGTCCTCAGCCTCAGAGATTCGCAGATTCCTTGGTTTGGCGGGTTAGTATCGGTGGTTTTTTTAGGGATTCTCATCTATCGCGTCGCCCTTGACAAGTTGACTCAGAAGGGCGCTCCATTTAAGTGGTCGGATGAGTGTGAGGAGAGCTTCCAGAGGCTCAAGACTGCCTTGACCACAACTCCAGTATTAGTATTGACATCAGCTTCAGGTTCATATACAGTGTATTGTGATGCTTCGAGAGTGGGTATTGGATGTGTATTGATGCAGGAAGGTAGAGTTATTGCTTATGCTTCTCCTCAATTGAAGCCCCATGAGAAGAACTACCCTGTTCATGATTTGGAGTTGGCTGCCATTGTTCACGCGTTGAAGATTTGGCGGCATTATCTGTATGGGGTGTCTTGCGAGGTATTCACTGATCATCGTAGCCTCCAGCACTTGTTCAAGCAGAAGGATCTCAATTTGAGGCAGCGGAGATGGTTGGAGCTGCTAAAGGATTATGATATTACTATTTTGTACCATCCGAGGAAGGCCAATGTGGTGGCCGATGCCTTGAGCCGGAAGATGGTGAGTATGGGGAGTTTGGCATATATTCTTGTTGGGGAGAGACCTCTTGCAGTTGATGTTCAGGCCTTGGCCAATCGGTTCATGAGGTTGGATATTACGGAGCCCAGTCGGGTATTATCTAGTGTGATTTCACGGTCTTCCTTATTTGATCGCATCAGAGAGTGTCAGTACGATGATCCTCATTTGCTTGTCCTTCAGGACAGGGTTCAGCACGACGATGCTAGAGATGTGACCATTGGTGATGATAGGGTATTGAGGATACAGGGCCGGATATGCGTGCCCAATGTGGATGGTCTTCGGGAGTTGATTCTAGAGGAGGCTCACAGCTCGTGGTATTCTATTCATTCGGGTGCCGCAAAGATGTATCAGGATCTGAGGCAGCATTATTCCTGGAGAAGAATGAAGAAGGACATTGTAGGATTTGTAGCTCGGTGTCTCAATTGTCAGCAGGTGAAATATGAGCATCAGAGACCGGGTGGCTTGCTTCAGCGGATGGAGATTCCTGAGTGGAAGTGGGAGCGGATCACCATGGACTTTGTAGTTGGGCTCCCACGGACTTTGAAGAAGTTCGATGCTATTTGGGTGATTGTGGATCGGCTGACCAAGTCCGCGCACTTCATCCCTGTGTGTACTACCTACTCTTCAGAGCGGTTGGCAGAGATATATATCCGGGAGATTTTTCTGTTGCATGGTGTCCTAGTTTCCATCATTTCAGATAGAGGTACTCAGTTTACTTCACAGTTTTGGAGGTCGGTACAGCGAGAGTTGGGTACTCAGGTTGAGTTGAGCACAACTTTTCACCCTCAGACGGACGGGCAGTCCGAGCGCACTGTTCAGATATTGGAGGACATGTTGCGCGCTTGTGTCATTGATTTTGGAAGGTCATGGGATCAGTTCTGCCGCTCGCGGAGTTTGCTTATAACAACAGTTACCAATCGAGTATTCAGATGGCTCCATATGAGGCTTTGTATGGGAGACGGTGTAGATCTTCGGTCAGTTGGTTTGAGCCGGGTGAGGCTAGGCTATTAGGTACAGACTTAGTGCAGGATGCTTTAGACAAGGTGAAGGTGATTCAGGAGAGACTTCGTACAGCGCAGTCAAGACAAAAGAGTTATGCTGACAGGAAGGTTCAGGTGTGTCCTACATGGTTGGTGAGAAGGTTCTGTTGAAGGTTTCACCCATGAAGGGTGTTATGAGGTTTGGGAAGAAAGGTAAATTGAGTCCCCGGTTCATTGGGCCTTTTGAGGTACTTCGGAGGATTGGGGAGGTGGCTTATGAGCTTGCTTTGCCACCCAGCTTGACGGGTGTGCATCTGGTATTTCATGTTTCTATGCTTCGGAAGTATATTGGCGATCCGTCTCATGTATTGGATTTCAGCTCGGTTCAGTTAGAGGGAGATTTGACTTATGATGTGGAGCCACTGGCTATTTTGGAGCGTCAGGTTTGAAAGTTGAGGTCAAAGGATATAGCTTCAGTGAAAGTGCAGTGGAGAGGTCGGCCCGTGGAGGAGGCTACCTGGGAGACCGAGCGGGAGATGCGGAGCAGATATCCTCACCTATTCGAGGCTTCAGGTATGTTTCTTGACCCATTCGAGGACGAATGTTTGTTTAAAAGGGGGAGGATGTAACGACCCGGCCGGTCATTTCATGTGTTACCGCTCCGTTTTCCCCATTTCTGCTTTCTTATTCTTTGTTTATCCGTGTTATGTGGTATCGGGTCAGTCGGTTCGAATCCGGAATGGTTTTGGTAAGGTTTGAGACACTTAGTCTCTTTTGAGTAAGCTTAAGTTGGAAAAGTCAACCGGATGTTGACTTATGTGAATAAGGGCTCGGATGAGAATTCTGATGATTCAGATAGCTTCGGGAGGTGATTTTGGACTTAGGAGTGTGATCGGAATGAGTTTTGGAGGTCCGGAGTAGCTTTAGGCTTGAATTGGCGAAGATGGATTTTTGGCGTTTTCCGGTTGATAAATGAGATTTTGATATAGGGGTTGGAATGGAATTCCGGGAGTTACAATAGGTCTGTTGTGTCATTTGGGATGTGTGTTCAATATTTCAGGTCATTCGGACGTGGTTTGATAGACTTTTTGATTAAAAGCATAATTCGGAAGATTTTTGGAACTTTAGGCTTGGATCCGATGTGATTTGGTTGATTCGATGTTGTTTGAGGTGTTTTGAGAATTGGTATAGGTTTGGATAGTGGCATGTGACTGGTTTGTGCTCTTGGTGGAGGTCCCGGGGGCCTCGGGGTGATTTCGGATGGTTGACGGAAAGTTAGCAATTAGGAGTTGGCAGCTAAAGTTGAGTTTACTGTCACAACCGCACCTGCGGCTAGGGGACCGCAGGTGCGGGCTCGTAGAAGCGCCCAGTGGGTCGCAGATGCGGAATTTGTCCATGGGAGCTGGAACCGTAGAAGCGGCTGGTTGAGCGCACCTGCGGTATCGCAGGTGTGAGTGTTCGATCGCAGGTGCGGTCCCAGACGTTTAAGTGAAAACCGCAGGTGCGGTGGGTTAGACCGTAGAAGCTGTTCCGCAGAAGCGGAAAATGGTCCGCAGGTGCGGAATCCCTAGGTCAGAGAGTATATATTTCGCCCTTCGCGATTTTCAGACCTTCTTCACATTTTTAAAACGGTTTTTGGAGCTTTTGGGGAGATTTTTAAGAGGGAATCAGAGGGAACTTCATTGAGGTAAGATTTTTGAACCTAAAACTCGTTCCTATGGTGTTATTTCATTGATTAGGCTTGAAATTTATGGAAATTTGTGGGTAAATATTGAAGAAACTAGGGCTTGGAATTGGAGACCTAGAATTTGGGATTTGAGGGGTCAATTATGGTTGGATTTTGGTAATTTTGATATACATGAACTCGTGGGAAGATAAGGATTCCATTGATGTTAATTTTGTCGGATTCCGATACGTGGGCCCGGGGGTCGGGTTTGGTTAATTTCGGGATTCATGTCGTAATTTGATTATTTTCGCATGGGCTTCGTTCCCTTAGCATATTTTGACGTCATGATTCTGATTTTGGTTAGATTCGATGCAAGTTGAGGCCGAGACGAGAGGCAAAGGCATCACGGGCTAGAGTTTGGACCGGATAGAGGTAAGTAATGATTGTAAATGTTGTCTTGAGGGTATGAAACCCCGGATTTCACACCGTTGTGCTACTTTGAGGTGGCGCACACGCTAGAAGACGAGCGTGTGACCGTGCACCGTTGGGGATTGTGCCTTGGTCCATCCCGAACGACTATTAAGTCGTGTATTTTACTTGAAAGCTAGTTGATATTGTTATGTTTTGGAAAATATTATTGTGTTTGGGGCTAAATGCCGTGTCTGGGCCTTGTACCGATTGTTTGGACCCTTAGGGGCTTTTACTACTGTTTTCCTCACTGTTTTCGGTTTAATATTACACTTGGTCATGCTATGTTCTTACTGTTTTCATTAACTCGATTTTATTCACTCCTCCTGATTTCATAAACGATATTTTAAGCTGAGTACTTGTTTTACTGTCAGCCCGAGGGGCTTGAGTGAGTTCTGACTGAGTGAGGCCGAGGGCCTATGTTGTGAGGACATTGTGGGATCGGGTTACATAATTTGTGATATATGAGAGGCTGAGGGCCTAATTTATTGTGCCACGAGGTGGCTTGTGATTGATATGAGGCCGAAAGCATGTTGATTATGCCACGAGATGGCTTATTATTGCACTTGGGCCGTAAGGGGCCCCTCCCGGAGTCTGTACACCCCCTGTGAGCGCGGGTACCCAGTTTGTGATGCGATATAGCCCGAGGGGCTGATGTTGTTCCATGTTATTGCCCGAGGGGCTGGTACGAGTGATTGTGAGATAGCCCGAGGGGCTGGTTCTGTTGGTATTTTGCCCGAGGGGCTGATTTGTGTTTCTATCTTTTCTCTTTGTTTTCATTCACTCGTTTGAACTGCTGAAAGATGTTTTAAAGAGGTTTTACTGAACCAAGAAGTTTTTATGAGTTTTTCCTGTATTGTGCTGGTTTTACCCTGCCTCGTTGTAGCATTTTGCTGTGTATTTACGTGTTTTCTTATCGCTCAGCTGCCTTTACTTTTATTACTTACTGAGTTGGCGTATTCGCATTACTCCCTGCACCCCTGTGTGCAGATTCAGGAGTCTCGGGTCACGCTAGCGAGGGTTGATTTGCTTCCAGCAGGCTTGTTCGGAGATTGACTAGGTAGCTGCTCGGCGTTCGCAGCCCTGTGCTTCTCCTTCCTACTTTTATTCTGTTTGATCTAGCTTCGTATTAGACTATGTTGTCTTTTCATACTCTTAGACGGATTTTAGATGCTCATGACTGGTGACACCCCGAAGTCTGGCTGTGTTTGTTTCCGCAGTCATTTTATTTCACTCTATTTTGGGATTTATCACTTATTAATGACTTGATTATGGATTATTATAACTGTTAATTGGTTTTGGGGGTTTGTGTCGGCTGGCCTTGTTTCACGAGAGGCGCCATCACGACCGGTTCTGATTCAAGGTCGTGACAGAGGGGTGCCTAACACCTTCCCCTCAAGGTTATTTCGATCCCTTACCCTAATCTCTGGTAATGCAACTAGTTACATGAGTTAATTACTTTAGATGCCCTAACGCACCATAATCCGTTAGGTGGCGACTCTTCAAAACAAACAATTCCCAAAAGGAAACGAGTTGATACCCCATGAATATCGAAACCCGGACTTTCTCCGCGAGGAGAAAAAAAAGGGACGTGACAGCATGGCGACTCTGCTGGGGATATTCTAGGCTCTTACCATAACGAACTTATTTTTATGAATCAGTCTAAGCATGCTCTATCCCACGTACCCTTTCCCCCTTGTTTGAATTTAACTGTTTATTTTTACACATTTATGATTTCTTTATTTTCCTGAAACTGACTTGTCTCTTTGTTTTCTTCTTCTGTAACTGCCTTTCAATTATTTAAATATTGCATTGATCATTTTTTTTTACGTGCAAATACTTGGCAACATGTTGTTTATTGTTGCATAAATTATGCTCCACATCATATTCCATTCGTGCGTATCAAATCCTATTGCAACGCTTAATGAGTGGTTGCGCTCTTCCAATTTATTACCCTTATATTCGGAAAGACTTATTTGCGGTAAAACTAGTCGATCAGCGGTGCAGTCGACGGTTCCGTGCCTTTCCCCCTCAAGTTGTCCGCTTGAGGGTACCAATCTAGACCCCCATAGTAACCTTACTCTTATCATAATTGTGCATGCATCATCGTCAAACCTAGTCGGATTAATATGTTGTCTACATAATAATCGTTTAAGACGAGCCTTATCCAAAGTCCAACGGGGTTTCCATAATCCCAACGGACATAATCACGTTCTGTGCATTAATTTGGAGAACTAAATGCCGATATGCTAATCATGAATGTACAAATAGTCGAGTCTGGTGGGGGAGAAGGGCCTAACCTTTTGTTTTGCAGAAAATGAGCCATAAGGTCCCTAGATACGGCATGGTCAGCAACATTCCACCATTGCTACTGGATTGGTGGGAGGACCTTTCCTCAAGTGACAAGAAACACGTGAGGAAACACTTGGGTAATTTACCTTCTCTACTAGACATTCAGCCAAATAATAGGATGATCGAGGTTGCCACTTTGTTCTGGGACAGTGAAAGGGCTGTGTTCCGTTTCGGCGATATGGAAATGACACCACTCCTAGAAGAAATTGGGGGACTTGCGACTGTCTTGGGATAGCCCTGGGTTGTTGGTGCCGAAGAACCGTACTGGTAAAGGGTTCCTAAAGATGATGGAGCTGAAGAAAATTGCTGACTTGGAATGCCTAAAGAAATCCTACATACCCTTCGAATACTTGTATGAGAGATATGGCCATAGCAAGTCCTACCGTACCTTCCATAGTGAGCTTTCTATCACTTCTCTGGGACACATCTACCGCAGAGTGTTCGTATCCAGTGTGTGCTTCTTGGGCCTGATAGTATTCCCGATGAAAAGGGAAAGAATCCATACTAGATTGGCCATGGTCGCCAAGACTTTGATGGAAGGGATCAATGGACAGACATGCACTATAGTCCCCATGATCATAGCCGACATCTACGGGGTTCTGGGGCGCTGTCAAAGGAGGATCAAGCATTTCGAGGGTTGTAACCTGTTGCTGCAGTTGTGGTTATTAGAACATCTTCAAAGGGGCCAGTATCGCCAAGAACTTCCGTGAAGGGCTTGGAACGAAAATATTGCCTTCCATCACCCCAAGCGGATGACTTACATTCCGGATAGGTTTGCTCAGCCGGAAAGTGCCAAAAAGTGGGTGGAGTTCTTCGACAATCTGACCGAGGAACAAGTGCAATAGATGTTTGAATGGTTCCCAACAGATGAATTCATCATCAGATCCAAGGACACTCCACACATGGTGCTGATTGGGTTGAGAGGAATATACCCCTATGTCCCTATCCGAGTTATGAGGCAAGCAGGCAGGAAGCAGGTTGTACTAAGGGTTGCCAAGATGAGTCATTTCAGAGCAGACTTTCAGGACGACAACGTCCCTTACAAGTGCCAGGCTCAACACATGTGGCACTGCAAGATCATTGTGGAAAAGTACACCATTGAGCTTGATAGGTATCATGCAGGGTGCGAACCTCTCTACCCAGCATGGTTAGAAGACAATCTAATGGGAATGGTGAGGCCAGGAGCCGGTCGAGGGAATAGGATCATAGACGAAGAAGCTGAAGCTCAATTCAAATACAACAGACTGTGCAAGAGGGTCCACGACTCTGAGAATGAGCACCAGGAAATACACGAGGCAAATATGAGGTTGATCGAAGAATGGAAAGAAATGGCTGTCACTTCCAACNTAAATATATCATTAACGACTTCCATTTCATTTCCATTAGCAACTTCGTTCATAATTTTCAAAATATTACAAGTTTTATACATCTTTGCCAAATATCAATATTTCTAATTTAATTCCAATACCCGACACCACCCACAACCTGTCTACGGAGCCTCTAAATACAACTGAAGAGTAATATCGAAATGCCGGCAACAAGGCTCCGGCTATACCTCAAAATAAAGTACATGATAAACAATGATACAGGACCCCGAAGTGAAGTGGGGCTCACCAAGTCGGCTGAAAAGAGGATGCGCCACTAGCTGCGACCAATACTGTTTGCTACGGAACCACCTACATCCGTTTAAAGATGTAGCGCCCCCGGCAAAAGGGACGTTAGCGCCGTCGAATAGCACTAGCATGTAAGCTAAAAGTCCTCTTTCAGAATAGAATAACCATACAAGTAAAGAAATTATGAGACAGTAAGTCGAAATCAACAATATACAAGCATCCAATTTGCAACATGTAAGTCTTCTAGTTTACGAAAATAATATATAATTTTTGGTTGGGAGATCATTAGCACCGATATGAGTTATGCCACCGTCTTTGTTAACACGGAGTCCGATCACGACCCGATCGGCTAAGTCGTCCCCTTGGAGACATGCACCACAATCACAATTTTCAGTTTTGAATTTCTAGTTTTTGATTCCCAGCACAATACCACCATGTGTGCGGCATGGCGTCCGATCACGGCCCGATCGGCTAAGCGGCCTTCCCATATATGCCGTGTGGTTTGGCGTTACCAATTCACAAATGTTACCAAGTTCATCCCAATTAAGGGGAATAACCATAATCCACCCCTACACCGGCACGTGTAGTTTCAGGTATGAGCCTTATGACCCACCCTTCCTCGGTTTTGCTAATGATACTCCCAAAAACATTTTTGATATGATTTGATATTGCACAGAAGTGTAGTACAAATACAATTAGAAAAATATAGTATAACTACAATTACCTCAATATCTTTCACATTTTATAGTTTTTTTAATTAATAATCTCAATCTCTCACGATAATAATATTTCTTTGGCCCTTTGGGCTTTTCACAAGATTCATCTTTTTTTCATGGCACGAAGGACGCATTTGGTTTTCCACATTTTCATTTCCTTTATATCCAAGGATCACCAACAAATATCAATGTACCGAATATTCCGGGAATCATATATTCCCGAGTTCATTAGTAATAGCAACTTCAAACACAAGGGTTTCTTTCCAAAGAGGGACATGCCAACCAACAATTTAAGTACACATTGAAGTTATATGCAAGCAATCACCTCAATTATCCTTGAATTACTCCTTCCCTAACATGATAAATGCTCATTTTCAACATCGGACTGTGTAAGGACTCGCATTACCTTGAATGCATTTATAAGGAAAAGCATTATCTAAAACACCCATTTATCGGCATAGTTCAGGTACAAGACCTTTAGTCCATTCTATTTTTGAAGTTAGTTCATAACGGTTGGGTCAAGACTTGTTTCATAATTTGTTTCACATTTACTCATTCGATTCGTTCCCAAACATCTTTACAGTTTATCAACAAATAGACACATTCAATCAAGGCATTTAGTACGCATAAGAGCAACTAGGAGCATTAAGCAGATCGAATTCTTCTCACCCAATTAGTATACTAACCTTCATTTAAAATGTAACTCAAGGCTATACCATTTTGGTAGACAAACCACACTTAAACTTACGAAAACAATATGGAATTCACTTCCGAGAGAGAAAGTTTAGCCTACATACCTTGTTGAGCTTTCCTTAAGTTACAAAAATGCCCCAATACTTCTAGCGATAATAATCTATAGGAAGATAGCAAAAATTGATTAATAATTAGAAAGACCCCCATGGTTCAACTCTCCTAGGGATTTCATCGAACACCTAACATGTGAAATAGGCTTCAAGGTCCTATACTTGAAACCCCTTCTTTCCTCAACTAATTTCAACAAGAAACTACCCAAAAATAGTTGAAAATTCCACATACTACAACCTAGTGCACATGCATGGCTTATTTCTAACCCTACCATATATTTGAACTCTTAACCTCTTGCATGAAAGCTCTAGAAGTAGGACTTACCCGGATGGATGATAATCTAGTGGCTAGCTTCCTTGATTCTTGAAGATTTGAACAAGATTAGGTGATTTGGAGCTAGGCTCCTTCTTTCTCTCTCTATATGCTCTCAACTCTCTCTAAAATCAGTAGAAAAATGACCCCAAATGAAGCCCCTAAGCCTATTTATTAAAATGGGGTCGGGTTATAAAAATAGGAAAAATAAGCCTCCGAAATCGG
>NW_017681810.1:8574-10863 GCF_001879085.1 Nicotiana attenuata | reverse complement strand
ACACCCTAACTAGGCGAGCTTTATCGGGGAAATACATGCCCTTTGTAAGAACAGCTGGTCTAGATTCATCCCACATCACTGACCGTAATTCATCATCATCCCTTTTTAGGGCAACAACGTTAGGCATGCTTGGCAAATTATCAAGGTAGGGAATATTTCGCTCATGAAATGGCACGTGGGACTCATACACTCTTGGTCTAGCGGGAGGTGGAGGAACATGCTCCCTAGTCAGCTCAGGTTCAACATTCATTTCCTCCTCCTCATCATCACCCTCATCATGGAAGGGTGTCTCATCCCCAGACTCATCCGCATTGTTGTCATAATCACTATCATCCTCCTGACTCTGCGCATCTGCCAAATCACGAGTAAAAACGTCGTCTATGGGCAACTGTGTGAGGCCAGGAGCTTCAAGAAGCTCGTTTTCACTGCACAAAACGAACAAAAACCTAAGTTACCCAATACTCAGGAAAAATACTTTAGATATCGCTATATCACTTTACTTACAAATCGTATTGTCTTGACGTTTCATGATGGATATTTTCAGGTTGGTGATAACTCCCAGATGGACCACCGTGGTCCAATACTCCAGACCTACGCAGATTCCAACTAGGGGCGAGGTCATAACTTGTAAAATTCAAATCCGGACGGTACCCCCTATAAAAAATATGAGTGTTAATACAAATCCAATTAAAACATGAAAAAAAATCGCTAAAACGTAGTAAAATTGAAGTTTACTAGTCGTCTTGTTGATTATATAAAGTGGAAACATTATTTTCTGGCTGCTCATTCGCCTGTGGTGACAAGTTTAAATCAAGGCAAGCTCTTTCATCTCCAATCTGTCCGGCAAACGCTGCTCCAGAATAACCACCCGATGACTGGGGGTTATCCCTGCTATGCACACCCTCATTACTAGGAACGTCTTCCACCTTGACGTACATTTCCAATAATTTTATTACAATAAATTCCCTGTATTCATCCGGAATCCGCAAAAAATCTCTAAGAGTTTCATCATCCTCGATGTTAAACTCAGAATAATAAGGAAACCCCTGCGGAGTCACTGAATAAGGAAATCTACCAGTTACTTTAAGGCTAACCGAACGCCTCTGCTCACTCATTTTTTTACGTAGCAACGATACCAATGTATCGTACTCCATATTAAGCGGCAATTTAACATGACACTGTGGAGGTGAGCTATACCTCACAGAGTTATTCTCCACCACAATCTCACCCTCCCAATACAGTGAAACCCCTATTTTTGGCACTTCAGACATTGTAAAAAATTGATTGATAAGGAGAAGAGAGAATAAACGTATGTTTGAAGTTTAAGTGTTGAATGAATTTTTATAAAATTGAAGCGCCTATAAATAAGGCAAGTCCGACCTTGGGGTGTACAATTTTTCAAAGTAATTCGCAGTATTATACTGCGTTTTATGTATTTGAATTATTGTTATGTCAGTTAATTATTGGTGGGGCCTAAAATCAGCCTATTTCGCAGTACTGTACTACGAAATGTCATAAAAAATTATTTTTTTAATATTTCACAGTTTTATACTGCGAAATGCCTTAACGGCAAAAAATCCGTTAAGCCAATTCGCAGTATATGCGAAATACCCATTATTGTATCTTTTTTTTTTAACATCAAAAATGTATTTTATGTTCAAAAAATTATTAATTAAGTTTTGGACTCATGAGTAACTTATTTCATTCTCATGTTTACACCAAAATATAAGTAAGGTAATTTTTGCATATTTTTTACAAATTCATTTGGCATTTTTAAAGCTAAATTGCATATAATTGCAATCATAGCCTATCTTGTAATTTTTAGCATTTTATAATTATAAAATTAATCCCAGCATTTTTAAATTAATATTTATACAATATTTATTTACCCAGTACTCTTAATTTACTTTTAAAATTGTGTTACTATTTTATAAAAAATTAAAAAGGGAAAATTGGCTATTTACGATTTAGCCCCAATGCATTTCAATTATAGCCAAATTGATAACCCAATTCAGCCCCAATTTGAGCCCAAATCACCCCAGCCCAATTACCCAATCAACCCGACCCGGTACCCATTAAATCAAACCCGCCCGCTTCCTTTTAATCTGAGCCGTTGATCATTTTTTTATCAACGGCCCAGACCTCCCCTTTCCCTTTTTAATTTCAAACGACCCCAAACCCTACCCCATTCCTCACAATACGCCGCCTCTGAATCCTCCTTTTTTCTCAACTCTCTCTCAACTCACCTCAAACCCTAGCCGCCGCCTCTCACCGAAACCCTAATCCATG
>NW_017681810.1:0-5424 GCF_001879085.1 Nicotiana attenuata | reverse complement strand
AGAAGTAGCATGGATGCCAATGATATGAGAGTGCTGAATGTCATGACACGTAGTACAAACAGGAACCAATGCATGAATGCAATGCAATGCACATGACCGTTGCGGCGCGCAGCCCGATCCATTTGGGTACCCGCGCTCACTGTGGGGGTTCAGACTCCGGAGGGGCTCCTACAGCCCAAGCGTAATATCAATATAACACCGCTGCGGCGTGCAGCCCGAGCCATCCATATATCCAGAAATCACTATAACACTGCTGCGGCACGCAGCCCGATCCATGCTCAGTCCAGAAATGCACATAAGCCCCTTGGGCAATAATAAAATAGCAGTCCTCAGTTCAAAACGTTAGTAAAATATCTTTTAAGTTTTCAAATCATGAAAAATGGCTGAATTTGCAACACATTATTAAAACCCTGGACCGAGGTCAAATAACATGCAAAGTAATGCAAAAACAGTGATATAAATCCCTGAAGGATTCAAATAATCGGCACGAAGCCCAAAACATGGCAATCAGCCCAAATCATGATGATAACAAGTAGTTTCAGTCACATACGTAGTAATTTCATCAATCGGGACGGACCAAGTCACAAATCCCCAACGGTGCTCTACCCGCGCTCATATCCGGCGTGCAAGTCACCTCAATACAGCACTATGATATGCAAATCCGGGGTTTCAAACCCTCAGGATATCATTTACAAGTATTACTCACCTCAAACCGGCAAAATCTCTAGCCCGCGACTCCCTTGCCCCTCAAACCGGCCTCCACGCGCGTCGAATCTAACCAAAATCATATCGAATACATCACAATATGCTAAGGGAACAATACCCAATCGAAAACAATCGGAAAAACAACAAAAATATCGAAACTAGCAAAACCCGAGCCCCGGGCCCACTTCTCGAAAAATTACAAAACTCACATTACCGGATTCCTCGTCTCGCCACAAGTCCATACATATCAAATTTACCAAAATCCGAGCTCAAATGCTCCCTCAAATCCCCAAATTTAAATCTCAAAATCCCAAGCCCTAGTTCATCAATTTAAGGCTTAATTCCATGAATTTCTAGGTTAATTTCACATACTAATCATGTTTAAGGTTCAGAAATCTTACCTCCATTAATTACCCGTCGAAATCCCCCTTCAATTCCGTCCAATAGCTCTCAAGCTCGCTTAAAAATGGTGGAAATAACATAGGCTTCGCGGAACAAAAATGAATATAAAACCCTTCTGGCTCCAGGGGTTTCCGCTTCTGCGGTCCCCACACCCGCTTCGATACCGCTTCTACGCTCATTTCCCGCTTCTGCGGAATTTCACTAAAAAAACCAAGGCCGTTTCTGCGACATATTCTCCGCTTTTGCGGAACTCATCTATAGACCAAGATCGCTTCTGCGATCGCCCGTCCGCTTCTGCGGACTCGCTTGTGCGAAAAGGTTCCGCTTCTGCGGAACTACCCTACTCAGCTCTTGACCGCTTTTGCGACCACCATTACGCTTCTGCGGAACCGCTTCTGCGATCCATCAGAAGCGAAAATATCAGATACCAGCTATAACCTGCAATTCCTCAACTCCAATTTCATCCCGATCGCCATCCAGAATCACCCCGAGGCCCCCGGGACCTCAACCAAAAACACCAACATATCCTATAACATCATTCAAACTTGTTCCAATCATCAAAGCACATCAAACAACGCTAAAACCATCAAATCACATCGGATTCAAGCCTAAGTTCTTCAAAAACTTCTGAAATGCACTTTCGATCAAAAACCCGACCAAACGGCGTCCGGATGACCTGCAATTTTGCACACATATCCAAAATTACCTAATGAAGCTACTGCAACTCTCGGAATTCCATTCGGAACCCCGGATCAAAATCTCACCTATCAACCGGAATTCGCCAAAATACTAACTTCGCCAATTCAAGCCTAATTCTACACCGGACCTCTAAAATAAATTCCAATCACACTCCTAAGTCATATATCACCTCCCGAAGCTAACCGAATCACCGGAAATCACATCCGAGCCTTCTAACTCAATAGTCAACATTCGGCTGACTTTTCCAACTTAAGCTTTCCTTAAAGAGACTAAGTGGCTCATTTCTTATGAAAACCAATCCAAATCAACTCTAACACACCACATACCGATAACGAAACATGAAGAATCGTGAAATGGGGGAAATAGAGCAATAACACATGAGACGACGGGTCGGGTCGGGTCGTCACAGTCATTAGGCAAACCGTTTATAGGCTTAATAACAAAGTTGTATATAGACATCATGTGTATAAGACTCTTATTGATATCAGGAAAGGGTGTTAAAATCAGTGAACATATAGAAAGCATGCCTATAGGAAACCTCGTCTTTAATAGCATTATTCGTTCTTAAACAGTATCGATTGCTGGAACTAGTGTCTTTATTAAAACTGGTAATTTTCTACTTCTGAAGCCCGCTAAAATTGGTAAACCTTTTTCCTATAGCCAATCTGCACTCCCCCGAAACTCGTAAACCTTTTAATCAGTCTACATCTTTTCTGAAATAACTAGTAACTCTTTTCTAAAAATCGGTTTGCATCTTTTCTCTTTGTTTAAACCGATAATTCTGTTTTCTAAAATCAACTTGCATCTTTTCTGAAACTACTGGTACCTCTTTGCATCTTTTTCCTGAAATTAATAGATCCTACGCCTAGGTTTTTTATTTCAACTCATAAACAAGGGTTGGCTAATTAATGAAGTGGGTCAGTCCCTGACAACTGTATCCGAGTTGCCTAATATAGACTCTCTGTTTAAATACATGTGTTGAACCAGTCCGCTCGCTGCTTAATTTAATCTAAGACCAAATCAATATTTGTCAAGGCATGCTAAACTAAATGATTGTTTGACTTCTGGGGTTAATTTGAGCCATGTATGCTTGCTTGTCCTCCCCTTTTACTTGATACTTGTTTTGAATGTCGAGCTAGACTTTTATCCTTTAAACTCTACAAAGGCCCCCATCCCTTTCTTCCGCTTTAGGATTAGAAGTCCTAATACCTCGGGACTAATAGGATTGGGACGGGTAGTAGCATGCGATAAGTAAACGATACCGTTCCGCGCTTTAATACCTTAACAGGGTGGGAAGGGTAGACATGGAGATGATGGTTACACGTTAACACTCCGCGTACAATTGAGTACCAGTGTTGTGCGAATGATCCATGTAGTGTATAAACCTAGGACCCCTTTCTCCTTCTTTATTAGTTTAACAAAATTTTCTGAATCTTTAAAGCTATTGCATTTTCAATTCCTGCTTCTCGTATGATCTTTTCGGATTATTTGCAATAAGTACTTGACCTTTTTCTCCACTTGCACGTTTTTTTTACAAAATTGCTCCTTTAAAATTCAGCACTTCTTTTAACCTTTTATGCTTCTTGTACTTGTTTATTTTTTACATCTAAAGTCACAATGGTAGCATGGCCGGGAACCACACTAGTGGATCTTGAGGGGTGCCTAACACCTTCCCCTCGAGATAATTTCAAGCCCTTACCCAAAACTCTGGTCTGCATCTTTAATTCTTCTAAAAGTGTCCTAATGAACTATAATTATTAGGTGGCGACTCTCCAAACTCTCAAAAAACCCAATTCCCAAAGTGGGAAAAGAGTTGTCTTCCCAAATGTCGTGAACCCGATTCCGCGAGGAAAAAGGGGGCGTCGACAGCATGGCGACTCTGCTGGGACTTTAGGCTTTTACCATTGCATGCTATATGTGACTTTATTGCTTTCTTTTATTGCCTTTGTTTAATGTCTTTATTTGAAACTAACTTGTTTCTTTTGTTTCTTTTTCTTTATATTACTTTCATTTATTGCTTTTCCATCAATACCTTTGTAATTTTTTGAGCAATTATTGTAAACTTTATTGTATGAACGTGAAAATACATGTCAATTTGTTTCATCCTTGTAAACTGCATCCTCAACATCATATTCCACTCGTGCCAAACAAATACTATAGCAACGCTTAGAATGAGTAGTTGCGCACTTCCAATACTACCACCCCCTAAATTTGGCAATGGCATATTTGCGGTAAAACCAGTCGATCAACGGTGTAGTCGACGATTCCGTGCCTTTCCCTCTTGAGTTGTCCGCTCAAGGGTACCAGTCTAGCACTTCAAGATAGAAACCTTGCTCCGTTAAACTGTACATGCATCATGGTCAAACCTAGCCGAGTCAGTTATGTTGTCCACATAATGACTCATTAAGATAGCCTTGTCCAAAGTCCACCGGGTTTCCTTGAAACCCAAATGGACACCTCCACGTTCTGTGCATTTATTTGGAGAACTTAAGTGCTTTGCTATGCTAATTATTGATTTAAATAGTCGAGTCTGAGGGGGGTAAGGGCCTAACACTTTGTTTTGTAGAAAACGAGGCACGAGATCCCCAGATTTGGCAAGGTAACCAACATTCATCCAAGGCTACTGAATTGGTGGAACGACCTCCATTCTAGTGATAAAACACTCGTCCGCAAGTACCTAGGGAATCTGCCTTCTCTCCTAGAGATTCAACCTAACAACAGAATCATAGAGGCTGCAACATTGTTCTGGGATAGTGACAAATCTGTGTTCCGCTTTGGTGATCTAGAGATGACTCCTTTACTTGAAGAGATAGGGGGTCTAGCTGGAATTCCTTGGGAGACTCCGGGTCTGCTTATGCCAGAAAATTGCAAAGGAAGGGGTTTCCTTAAAATGATGGGGTTGAAGAAAAACCCAGACTTAACCTGTTTGAAAGACTCCTACATCCCGTTTGACTATCTATACGAAAGGTACGGCCATAGCAAGTCATACCGCACCTATTCAGATGAATTTGCTATCGCCTCATTGGGGCATGTCCATAGAAGGGTCTTTGTTTTCATGTTTTGCTTTTTGGGGATGATCGTGTTCCCTATGAAGAAGGCTAGGATCCACACCAGACTAGCCATGGTAACCAAAACTTTGATGGAAGGAATTAGTGGGCAAACTTTCAGCATAGTGCCCATGATCGTCGCCGAGATATACCGCGCCTTGAACAAGTGTCAACAACAAGTCAGTCATTTTGAGGGTTGCAACTTATTGCTTCAGCTTTGGCTCATGGAGCACCTTCAGAAAGGAGAATACCGACAGGAGATCCTACGCAGAGATTGGGATGATCATATCGCCTTCCACCAGCCGAGGCGTACGAATTATATGCCAAAGATGTTCGCTCAGCCAGAGGATGCCAGAGGGTGGGTAGAACTGTTCGAAAATCTGAAAGAAGACCAGGTGCAATGGATGTTTGAGTGGTTCCCTACGGATGAATTCATTGTCCGATCCCGAGATGCACCATTTCTCATACTGATTGGTTTGAGAGAGACTTTATCCTTACGTTCCTCTCCGAGCCTATGAGGCAAGCTGGAAAAAAGCAAAATCATACCGAAGGGTTGATAAAACAAGTCACC
>NW_017681809.1:10474-10863 GCF_001879085.1 Nicotiana attenuata | reverse complement strand
CTTTGTCAACATTAGGGCTCCAATCCCTGAGTTGAGATTTTTAGACATAGGGCCTCCATTCCCTAGTCGCCTTTTGCCAACATTTGGGTTCCAATCCATGAGTTGAGCTTTTTAAGCATAGGGCCTCCATTCCGTAGTCGCCTTTTGCCAACATTAGGGCTACAATCCCTGAGTTGAGCTTTTTAGACATAGGGCCTCCATTCCCTAGTCGCCTTTTGCCAACATGAGCGCTCCAATCCCTGAGTTGAGCTTTTTAGATATAGAGCCTCCATTCCCTTGTCGCCTTTTTGCCAACATTAGGGCTCCAATCCCTGAGTTGAGTTTTTAGACATAGGGCCTCCATTCCCTAGTCGCCTTTTGCCAACATTAGGGCTCCAATCCCTGAGTTG
>NW_017681809.1:5167-5558 GCF_001879085.1 Nicotiana attenuata | reverse complement strand
CCTTTTGCCAACATTAGGGCTGCAATCCCTGAGTTGAGTTTTTAGACATAGGGCCTCCATTCCCTAGTCGCCTTTTTGCCAACATTAGGGTTCCAATCCTTGAGTTGAGCTTTTTAGACATAGGGCCTTCATTCCCTAGTGGCCTTTTGCCAACATTAGAGCTCCAATCCCTGAGTTGAGCTTTTTAGACATAGGGCCTCCATTCCCTAGTCGCCTTTTGCCAACATTATCCCTGAGTTGAGCTTTTTAGACATAGGGTCTCCATTCCCAAGTCGCCTTTTGTCAACATTAGGGCTCCAATCCCTGAGTTGAGATTTTTAGACATAGGGCCTCCATTCCCTAGTCGCCTTTTGCCAACATTTGGGTTCCAATCCATGAGTTGAGCTTTTTA
>NW_017681809.1:0-241 GCF_001879085.1 Nicotiana attenuata | reverse complement strand
GAGTTGAGTTTTTAGACATAGGGCCTCCATTCCCTAGTCGCCTTTTACCAACATTAGGGCTCCATTCCCTGAGTTGAGCTTATTAGACATAGGGCCTCCATTCCCTAGTCGCCTTTGCCAACATTAGGGCTCCAATCCCTGTGTTGAGCTTTTTAGACATAGGGCCTGCATTCCCTAGTCCCCTTTTGCCAACATTAGGGCTTCAATCCCTGAGTTGAGTTTTTAGACATAGGGCCTCCAT
>NW_017681808.1:9916-10867 GCF_001879085.1 Nicotiana attenuata | reverse complement strand
GTTGCTAAACTTCTATTATTCTATTCTCTCACAGATGGTGAGGACACGTGCTATCGGTCAGGACGGACGACCACCAGTACCACCAGTTGGGGCCACTAGAGGGCGAGGACGCGGTCGAGGCTGTAGTAGGGGCAGGGATGTAGCCCGGACAGCAGCTAGGTTTGATATTTTGGACTCATGTTATGAATTTTTATTAATTACTAGCTTAAAACGTCCTTATTGTGAAATATTGGTTTGATTTGGGATTGTGTCGATTGGCCTAGTTTCTTTATAGGCGCCATCACGATCGGGTTGGTTTGGGGTCGTGACAAATTGGTATCAGAGCCTAGGTTACATAGGTGTCACGAGTCATGAGCGGGTTTAGTAAAGTCTTGCGGATCGGTACGGAGACGTATGTACTTATCTTCAAGAGGCTGCAGAACCTTTAGGAAAAACTTCACATTCTTGAATTCTTGTCGTGCGAATCTATTGATTTTGGTAACTAAACTTCTGTTATTCTATTCTCTCACAGATGGTGAGGATACGTGCTACCGGTCAGGACGGACGACCACCAGTACAACCAGTTGGGGCCACTAGAAGGCGAGGACGCGGTCAGGCCGTAGTAGGGGCAGGGATGTAGCTCGGACAGCAGCTAGGTTTGATATTTTGGACTCATGTTATGAAATTTTTATTAATTACTAGCTTAAAACATCCTTATTATGAAATATTGGTTTGATTTGGGATTGTGTCGGCTGGCCTAGTTTCATGATAGGCGCCATCATGACCGGGTTGGTTTAGGGTCGTGACAAGTTGGTATCAGAGCCTAGGTTACATAGGTGTCACGAGTCATGAGCGGGTTTAGTAGAGTCTTGCGGATCGGTACGAAGATGTCTGTACTTATCTTCGAGAGGCTACAGAACCTTTAGGAAAAACTTCACGTTCTTGAATTCTTGTCGTGCGAATTTGTTGATT
>NW_017681808.1:0-6205 GCF_001879085.1 Nicotiana attenuata | reverse complement strand
CAAACTTTGACTTTGCCATTGCTCAAGGGAAGTGTGGGTGCCAAGAGAGGGTAAAAACGGGTATAGGCTTGTAACATTGGTTCATGAAAGAAGAAGGTTTAAGGCTCAAAAGGGTTAACTAGGGATCATTTTGTTGGTGGGCCATGGAATTGTTCATTTTACAATCGGATCAAGGAGAGCCTATAGTCACTTCTTAAGTCAAACTTCACCTATGATTTCGCCTCAACAAACACTCGGGGCAAGTTCTAGACCATTGGCTTGGGACTTGGACTCAAAATTCTATTCCTCACCACACATGCTAGGGGATTGCTAAAGATATCGAGTTGAGGGCCCACAACGACCTTAGTCATGATTTAAGCGCAGAATGGTCCAAAAAGAGACCACATGATGATTGTTTGGTCAACACAAGAGTCTCAAGGCCACTACTTTTATCATCCTAAACACAACATTATGTCTTTGATCACGGGATCAAAGGCAAATGTGTTAGGCCCAAGTGAAGCTTTGCCTGAGGTACCTTTAACTACGAAATATCAAAAACAAAAGAAAAATCAAAGAAACAGACTCAAACCCTTAAGAAGGTAGTCACTCCATCTATCATCGGGAAGAGCCACCCGGTTCACACTATACTCTACCCTTGGAAAGAACCGTGGCATTAAGAAAACCAAGGGTTTATTGAAAACACCAAAAATAAAACGGAAGGCTACGAGCCTATCTACTAAGCTAAAAACGAAATTTTTTTGCGAAAATAGAAAAATCGAATGAATATGTACACTAGGGGAGTAGAATATACAATGAGGGATAAATATCTATCGAAAGTACTTTATATACAGACCAAAAGAGAATAAAAATACGAGAAGAGTAGCTAAAATATGAATTTATATACAGACCAACTAGAAATAGAAAAAGGCATAAAGTAAGAATCTAATATATACAATCATCCAGATAATCCAAAAAGGTAGGGCACACCCCCACGAACAAGAGCTGGCATTGTCCCCAATGCCAACTACACAAATAAGCACAAAATAAGATCAAAAGATATAGAAGGGGCTCCCTAAGCCTGATCCGTCTGCATGGGCTCCTCAGTGGTACCCTGGTCCTCTGTACTGGTGGGAACCTCAGACTGGTTCCCGGCTTGTTGCTGCTCNGTGCCAAAATTTAATAAAAACTAAAAATGTGTGTAGACAACAAATTAAAAGTGTTATGAAGTCATTGTTCAAACTTTTACATTGATATTTTAATAGCTGATTCGATACGGATTTAGAACTTCAGACTTTATGGATTCTAAATTCTAGAAAAAACAGTTCATTTTGAATAAATTATTTACACATGTTATATGAATTTCTTAATACTGGGACAGATTTTGGCAAAAATTACTGAATTCTGCCAAACTAAAACTCAATAAGGCTCGATTAGTATGAGTGATAAGGGATAATTAATTATGAGATTAAATTTGAGATGACTTTATCCCACGTTTGGTGGGAATAATATCTAATTTCGATTTGGATATGGAACTTTGACTTTATGGATTCTAAATTCTAGAAAAAAATTGTCTATTAAGTTCCGAATAAATTATTTATACATGTTATATGAATTTCTTAACACTGGTACAGAATTTTGGCAAAATTATAGAATTCTGCCGAACTAAAACTCTATAAGGTTCGTTTGGTAAGAGGGATATAATTAATACCGAGATTTAATTTGAGATGATTTTATCCAACGTTTGGTGGCGCGTTATAACTAATCTTGAATTTGTAATATTATTCTTAGTCCTTTGGGAGGGTAGAATATAACAACCTTGAAATAATTAATTTTGAGATAATTTATTTCCAAACAAAGGCAAACTTTCACTTTCCAAGAGCTGGGTTATGTTTCTTTATATGGTATCTTTGTGTCCTATATGCTTATTTATAGTCTAAATCTGGATCAAAGATCGATGTTAACCTAATCCTTCATTCATGACCAATTATTTACACAATCATCTTAAGTATAATTGAATGCAACCAATAATGACATTCTAATTTAAGCAACCATTACCTAACTAGACCCAACAATCTGATATATCACCATATCAGAGATTTGAAGCTTATAACTACAATGGCACAATAATGAAAAAATTAACTGACAAGTCATCTGTTTACGGAGGTTGTTGTAGTTTTCGTAGTTGCTGCCATGCATAATATATTACTTCTAGTTCCTTTTTTTTTTTTAGCTATATACGAACATACACTAGATTTTTCATTTAAAAAAGGATCCCAATGTTAAAGATGATCTTATAAACATAGAAGAAACTCAAATTCTAGGTATAATAGGAATATTAGTTTTCGAATTTTCGTGTATTTAATTAAGCCTTCGAAATAAACCTTAATCCAACTTTAGAATTTGAGACAAATTTCAAGGTAAATAAACCGATTGAGCGGCGCTAAAGGGTGTGGCCTAATGATCAATAAATTGGGTTGAGAACCATGAACTTTCAGGTTAAAATCATATCGAAGTCTAAGATATTAATTGATTTCAAGTCATCTTTTCAAGTCTTGGTGAACAATTTTCACCGAGCGCACAAGATTAGGTCTGCCTTGAATTGACTTCTATACATTCAATAACAGAATACGCATCGACTGTCTAACATATTTAATTGAGGTTAAGTTATATACACTGTTAGTATAAGGTATTTTACACCATCAAGTCACTTTTATCTGTTGTAATTAACATATAATCAATCTTATATCTTCAAAATTATAAATTTCATATTTTAAAGAAGCTTGCCTATATATCCTCTGGGTAACTTGATCATGTAAAAATTCTTTACACCGGCAATGTATATACCTTATACTCTAATTTAAATTTGGATATTTCCAACTTAAGCATGAAGGCTAAGAAAGGATTTAAGTACTCTATTGATTTCAAAGTGCAACCCTGGAAATTCTCATATTTGGTTGGCTAACCAACTGATCATTTGCAGTATCTGAAAAGATGGTGTACCCAAATGGGGAAAAAAAATTCGGCCTTTTCTATTTCTTTTTGTGCTAATATTTTCGTTTTTCTTTATCTCGTCTATGCATTTAATTGATCAGCAAGATTTGTGCATATATTTTTGGCACATGTAGTGAAAACATCACACAGATATCTTTGACTATAGTGAATCCAAAAGACGATCTTTGCATGCATTTGATCAAGTGTCTCGAGTCTGTAGTTGGAATTCAAAAGTCATGATTTTTCATACTCAAATAAGAAAGGCTAGTGCTCTACTAGACTAATGTCTAACGTTTCATGGGAAGTAAGCAGAGACAGAGCCACAATTTAAAGTTTATGGGTTCGATATTGTAATCTTTTTAAATTACTGGGTTCTAAATTAATAATTTGTATATGTTTAATGAATTTCTTAAGACAAATATAAAGTTCGAACAAAAGCTATTGGGTTCGGCCGAACCCGCAAAATTTTGATATTGCCTTCAACGGTGCTAGTGGCCGACCACCACTGGTGAAGCAATTAATGTTTTGGGGAAGTGAATCGACGGGATATTTTGGTCACTTCGAGCGCCTACGTCACGGTAATGACGTCATCATCAAGGAATCCGGAAAATCGAGGCTCAAGTCGTTTCTTATCATTTTATTCTAAGAAACGCGAGGGCTATCTGTATACGGTCGAAATCATGTATGCCCGATTTCATGGGCTCGAGGGTCACTTCGAGAGCAAGATCGAAATAGACCAGGCGTGAGCCCGATGGCAAAGTACAAGCTTCGAAGATCGAAAAGCTCGATGAACACCGAGGCCAAGTATGACCGACCTCGAGATAATACCGTTATGGTCCCATAACAGAAAGAGCGAGATTCCCGCAGTGGCCCTATGATCACCGCGTAAATTTCGGAACGGATTTGTACTAGGCGGTTAGACAACTGTATAATAAGATTTTCCACTAAAATTTTACCTTATTTAGGATTCCCCTATTATATAAAGGGGACCCCAATCATTTGTAAAGGATGAATCATTAAGAAGAGAATATACATTTTCACTTTTTTGCCTACTGTTCATCTGAATGGTCTTATTATTATTTGATTGTTCTTGTTGTTCTTGTTCATTTACCTCGAGGTCGCCCTTGCTCGAGGTCGAGGTCTGCTTACACTATTGGTTTGACTTGCCTTACTCTTAAATTTACACATTAGATTCCTTGTTTATCAATTAGTATTAGATTAAATCACATATCTTTAAAATCACAAAACAAGTTTAATTGTTACTCGAATTTTAGGGTAAACAATTTGGCGCCGGGCTAAAGATAATAGTGAGTATTTTAGTACTGATTCTGATAACGCACGTTATTTTCACACTTGTTCTTGTCAAGAATTTTTGTTCTCAGGTTAAAACATGTCAAAATCACAAAATGCACCCGTACATGGCGATGATGGTCTTGGATTTCACGGGGAAAACAACAATGTAGTTGCTCCGGGAGCCGTTGTACCACCGATTAACCCTGGGGAAGCGTCGATTGTAGAACTAGTCGACGTTAGTTCACACATTGCTGTGAATGCGGACTTAGGCGCAGACCCCAGAGGAAGTATACGTAGGGAAGCCCGATCTGGTGGCCAAGGAACGCAGGGTATAGGAGATGGGGGAGTTAGTCTCCAGGTAATATTACAGATGCTACAGGCTCAACAGGTTGCTATCGCTCAGCTTCAAAGCCAACATAAAACTCCAAGTGTGGTCGAACCAGAAATTACTCGCCGAACTAAGCCGGTGCCAGAAAGATCGAACGGTAATGGATCGGGGACCGACCCCACGATTATGAGGATGCTCGAGGAGCTCACCAAAAGAATCGAGTCGGGAGAGAAAAAGATTGAAGATAATAACGAAAAAGTGGAGACATATAACTCCCGTGTTGATCAAATACCGGGGGCATCTCCGGTCTTAAAAGGTTTGGATGCCAAAAAGTTCGTACAGAAGCCGTTTCCTCAGAGTGCTGCTCCGAAGCCCATTCCTAAAAAGTTCTGTATGCTTGATATACCTAACTACAACGGGACGAGCGATCCTAATGAACACATCACCTCGTACACTTGCAGGATTAAAGGAAACGATTTAAATGATGATGAGATTGAGTCCGTTTTGTTAAAAAAATTTGGGGAAACTTTGTCAAAAGGATCAATGGTTTGGTATCACAATTTTCCACCGAATTCCATCTATTCGTTTGCTATGTTAGCAGATGCCTTCTTGAAGGCACACGTCGGGGCCATAAAGGTTGCAACAAGGAAATCGGACTTCTTAAATATAAGATAGAGAGGTGATGAAATGCTAAGAGAGTTCGTATCCCGATTTCAAATAGAGCGAATGGAATTACCATCGGTCTCAAATGATTGGGATGTGCAAGCTTTTACCCAGGGGTTGAACGAGCGGAGTTCGATTGCGTCACGACAGTTGAAGCAAAATCTGATCGAGTATCCAGTTGTAATTTAGGCAGATGTACATAATCGTTACCAATCTTAGATCAGGGTCGAGGACGACCAGCTGGGAGCTCCCTCAGGTTCAGTTCATCCAAACAGATTGGCAGTTAAAGCCCTGAAGGAGACCGACAGGGAACCAAGGTTGAATAGAGAACGGTATCAGCCATATGTTGCAGATCGAAGAAACAACAGTTCGGGGCATGATCCTCCTCGGAATGATCGAAGAAATGATCGAGGGCAAAACTCTCTGGGACTTATGAGTAAGAATGATTTTGATAAACATACCGATCCCGCAGAAGCACCTTGATTATTGGAGTATAATTCCAGTGTCGATGCATCGGGGATCGTATCGGCTATCGGGAGGATCAAAGACACCAGGTGGCCCAGACCTATTCAAATCGATCCTTCTCAAAGAAATCCAAACTTGTTGTGTAAATATCATGGCACACATGGCCATAGGACTGAAGACTGCAGACAGTTGAGGGTTGAGGTAGCTCGATTGTTCAATGCTGATGATAGGAGTTGTGGTCAACTTGTGTTTCAATAGCTCAAAAGACTCCATGCACTTCTCATCAAAGATAAACTTGACATCCTTCTCCAGCAATTTGCAAAGCGGGTTCACAATTTTCGAAAAGTCTTTAATGAATAGCCGGTAGAACCCGGCATGACCAAGAATACTCCTCACCCCTTTGATAGAAGTAGGGGGATGTAGCCTTGAGATGACCTCTATTTTTGCCTTATCAACTTCAATTCCTTGCCTTGAGATTTTGTGACC
>NW_017681807.1:10214-10867 GCF_001879085.1 Nicotiana attenuata | reverse complement strand
TGATTTGAATTCGTTAAAATTTGGGATAGCTAGGTTTTTAATAGTTTGATTTTGTGTTTCGAATCTGTGGTTGTTCAGTAATTGTTCAGTAATTAGTTTGTTCAGTAACTGTTCGAATTAGTTTAAGTAATTGATTTAAGCTCTTTTGATGCATGATTTTGATTAGTAATAATTCTTTAGTTCACTGTTTGGCTTCAAGTCATTATTAGGCTTGGTTTGGTTGATTTGGTTATAGCTGAAAATATCCAGTTCTTTGTGCTTGTTTAACCATGGTCATCTGACCAAGATTAGAGGGGGTTAGGTTAGTTGAAATAGAGTTGGTAATTTCAGATTGAATTCAGGGTTATTTCGGGTACTTAGGGTGCCTAGGAAGGCTGTGGTTAAATCTAGAACCCTCTAGAGTCTTCTAAATAGGGCTTTAGTGTAAATTTCAGTAATTTTAGTGGTATAACTTGAGTAACAAGTCAGAAAATAGAGGGTTAAGTAGAAATAAGTGAAGGACTAAAGGGCAAACACAAAAGCTGAAGGTTGCCCTCATTGATGCCTATAAAAGGCAGTCTCCTTGGCTTAATTCACAAGTTTGGGAGCTCACAAACTTACCCCCCCCCACCCCAAAAAAACTACGCCCCTACCAATTTAAGTACTCTGTCAGT
>NW_017681807.1:0-5570 GCF_001879085.1 Nicotiana attenuata | reverse complement strand
CCAGAGCCATGCCCTTACACTCCCCGCCTTAATCTCTCAGCAGAAGAAGAAAAGCCTCCCAAAAACCCTGAGCAAGAGGAAATGATATGGAAGGTTAAGAGCTTAGAACAGTCATTCCGAAATATGCAGGGTCTCGGAGGACAAGTGAGTTTAGCCTACAAGGACCTGTGCCTGTTTCCTGATGTCCAGTTGCCAGCAGGATTCAAGTTACCCAAGTTTGACTTATATGATGGACATGGTGATCCGGTGTCCCACTTAAGGGGGTTCTGCAGCAAGATGAGAGGAGCTGGAGGAAGGGACGAGTTATTGATGGCCTACTTTAGTCAAAGTCTAAGTGGAGCAGCCTTGGATTGGTACACATGACAGGATCATGCTCGATGGTACACTTGGGACGATCTGGCCCAAGCATTTGCATGTCATTTTCAGTACAATCTCGAAATTGTCCCGGACCGTCTGTCACTGACTAAAATTTAGAAGAAGCCCGGAGAAAGCTTCAGAGAATATGGTTTCCGGTGGAGAGAGCAGGCGGCAAGAGTCGATCCTCCAATGAAAGAGAGCGAGATGGTTGATTATTTCCTACAGGCTTTGGAACCCACCTACTATGGTCACCTGGTGTCAGCAGTGGGAAAATCTTTTAACGAGGTAGTGAAAATGGGAAGTATGGTGGAAGAAGGTCTCAAGTCTAACAAGATTATGAGCTATTCGGCAATCAAGGCGACTACCCAGGCTATTTAGAGCGGCACTGGAGGAGTATTGGGAAAGAAGAAGAAAGAAGAGGTTGCAGTAGTGGAATCGAGAGCTTGGTCCAGAGGTCCATCACCATATTATCACCAACCTCGCCCTCACCCCCAAACCTACCCACACACCCCATATGGCCCACCGCAGCACTATTACCCACCTCCTGTCCCCAATTTCTCTGTCCACCATGCCCAGACATACCCCCAACCTCCTACCCATGCACAATGGCGCGCACCCACCCCACAAAATACTTACCCAGCTCAAAACACCTACCCACCCCCAAGAACCAACAGAAATCCCACTGGAACCGGTTTTCGACCTAACCCTGCATTTAAGAATGATAGGCTGCAAAAGAAGAAGACTTTCACTCCATTGGGTGAATCTTACACTAGCTTATACCACAGATTGAGACAGTTGGGCATGTTGAGTCCGATTGAACCCAAATTGCCAAATCCTCCCCCAAGGAATCTGGACCACTCTGTGAGTTGTGAGTATTGCTCAGGTGCTCCGGGACATGACACAGAAAAATGCTGGCACTTGAAAACGGCCATCCAGGAGCTCATTGACACCCGCCGAATTGAAGTGCAAGCCCCAGAAACGCCTAACATCACCCAAAATCCATTACCAACCCATCACGAGACCCATATGATTGAGCTAGTCCAAAAGGGAGAGCATAAGAAGCCGTCACAAACCGTAATGATGATCAGGGCTAGTGAGGATAGATCAAATGAGAAACTAACAAAGGGGAGAGCATTGATCAAGGTAGAAGAGACAGTTAGCAAACCAGTTGTGGTGGTAAAGAAGGAGCTTTTGAGCAGTGTTGCAGAAAAACAAGAACCAGCTAAAGTGGTAGTGTCGGGGGCAGCTGTCAAGCCCGTTGTGATTGTAAAAGGGGCTCGCACAGAGCCGGTTATCATCAAGCCAGTGACTCAGTTACCAGTAATCAGTGAAAAGGCCGTCCCATGGAATTACGGCCGAGTGACAGTGACGTATAAGGGGAAGGAAGTTAAGGAAGAAGTTTGTGAAACCCATGGGCTGACTCGCTCAGGAAGATGCTTTGCTCCTGACGAGCTGAGAAAGGCTAAAATCACCAAAGATAATCCAGTACCAGTAAAGAAAGCTGTAACTGAAGAAGAGGCAGAAGAATTCTTGAAGAAGATGAAGGCACAAGATTATTCCATTGTAGAACAGTTGAGAAAGACCCCGGCACAGATCTCATTGCTATCATTACTGATCCACTCAGATGAGCACCGCCAGGCATTGATGAAAATTTTGAATGAAGCCCATGTTCCTGATAAGATTTCTGTGAACCATCTAGAGAAAATAGCAAACAAGATTTTCGAGGTCAACAGGGTTACATTTTCTGATGATGAGCTGCCTTTGGAAGGCACTGAGCATAATAGAGCACTCTACCTCACGGTGAAATGTGAAGACTCTGTGGTCACCCGGGTGCTAGTTGATAACGGGTCCAGTGCAAACATTTGCCCTCTCTCCACCCTGGAAAAGTTAAAGGTGGACAGTGAGAGAATCCACAAGAATAGTATTTGCGTGCGAGGATTTGATGGAGGAGGCAAGGACACAGTTGGGGATATAGTGTTGGAACTGACAATAGGTCCGGTTGAATTCACTATGGAGTTCCAGGTGCTCGACGTGGCTGTCTCTTACAATCTCTTGTTAGGCCGACCCTGGATCCATGCAGCAAAGGCAGTGCCATCTACCTTGCACCAGATGGTTAAATTCGAGTGGGACAGGCAAGAGATTGTGGTGCATGGGGAAGATAGTTCGTGTACTCTGGGTGGTGCCATTGTGCCTTTCATAGAAGCTGAGGACGACAAAGGTCCATGGGTTTATCAAGTCTTTGATACGGTATCGGTTGAAAAGATCCCGGAAGGGGAGTGTATTCCTGTGCCAAAGGTAGCTGCTGCATCCGTCATGGTTGCGTCGGAAATGCTGAAGAACGGATTTGTACCTGGAAAAGGCTTGGGTGCTTCTTTACAAGGCATCGTACAGCCGGTATCCCTTCCTGGAAACCTGGATACTTTTGGTTTAGGCTTCAAGCCCACTGCTGCAGACATAAGGCGAGCTAGAAAAATGAAAAAGAAAGCATGGACCCTTCCAAAACCTATTCCCCGCCTTTCCCGTTCCTTTGTCAGGCCTGGTACTAAGAAGCGCCTAGCAACAGCAATGCCCAGTTGTGTGATTGATCCCGACAAGGAGCTGATCGAGAGGTTTGAAAAGCTGTTTGATGAGGTGAATGTGTTGGAGGCCGGAGAAGGTCCAAGCAAGGCAGATGTTCAGTTCGTGGGGCCCCAGGCAAAGCTTAACAATTGGGAAGCAACTCCCCTTCCTACCCGGAGGGAGTCTTGGTAGTTAGTTTTGATTTCCTTTCAGTTTAATCTGGATTATTTCCAAGGTTGTAATTCGGATGCTATGTTCCGTCCGTTTGGATGAGTTAAACCTTGTTATCTTAAATATTAATGAAATGCAATTTCCCTCTTTTTCATTCCTGATAGTTTTTATTTTTGTCTTTCTTTTCTTTCTTGTACAGTCCCTTTTACGCTGGTTTCAGTGATGTGTCATGCATGAGGAGTCTTCAGCCCAGTCTTAAATGCCAATCTAACTCAGACATAATAATACAAGAAATTGAGTGTGATGACGAAATAGAATATGATGATGAGGAAGCTTTTGAGGAAATCAGTAAAGAATTAAGCCATTTTGAAGAAAAACCCAAACCTAATCTGAATGACACAGAGGCAATCAATTTAGGGGATCAGGAGAATGTGCGGGAAACGAAAATAAGTGTCCATTTGGAACCTCAGCTCAGAGAAGAGATAATTAAAGCACTGTTTGAGTACAAAGATGTTTTTGCATGGTCATATGACGACATGCCTGGTTTAAGCACTGATTTGGTGGTCCACAAATTGCCCACCGACCCAGCATGCCCTCCTGTCAAGCAGAAGCTAAGGAAATTTAAAACAGACATTAGTGTGAAAATCAAAGAAGAGGTCACCAAGCAGTTTGAGGCAAAGGTCATCCGGGTCACGCGGTATCCCACCTGGTTAGCCAATGTTGTGCCTGTGCCAAAGAAGGATGGAAAGACCAGAGTGTGCGTAGATTACCGTGATCTCAATAAGGCGAGTCCAAAAGACAACTTCCCACTACCAAACATCCATATATTGATTGACAATTGTGCCAAACATGAGATTGGTTCCTTCGTGGATTGTTATGCGGGCTATCACCAGATTTTGATGGATGAGGAGGATGCGGAAAAGACGGCATTCATCACGCCTTGGGGAACGTATTGTTATAGGGTCATGCCATTTGGGTTGAAGAACGCAGGGGCAACGTATATGAGGGCGATGACCACCATGTTCCATGACATGATACATCGGGAAATTGAGGTCTATGTAGACGACGTGATCATAAAGTCGAGGAAACAATGTGACCATGTCAAGGACTTGAGGAAATTCTTCCAGAGACTCCGCAGGTACAACCTCAAACTTAATCCAGCAAAGTGTGCGTTTGGAGTCCCATCTGGGAAGTTGTTGGGATTTGTGGTAAGTCGGCGCGGTATTGAGTTAGACCCGTCCAAGATCAAAGCCATTCAGGAGCTACCGCCGCCAAGGAACAAGAAAGAGGTGATGAGTTTGCTTGGCAGGTTGAATTACATCAGCAGGTTCATTGCCCAGCTCACAACGACTTGCGAGCCCATCTTTAAGCTGCTAAAGAAAGATGCTGCGGTCAGATGGACGGATGAATGTCAAGCAGCATTTGACAAGATTAAGGAGTATTTGGCTAGTCCACCTGTGTTGGTCCCGCCGGAGCCGGGAAGACCCTTGATCCTTTATCTGACCGTTTTGGATAATTCTTTTGGTTGTGTACTGGGGCAGCATGACATCACAGGAAGGAAAGAGCAGGCGATTTACTACCTCAGCAAGAAGTTCACATCATATGAGGTGAAGTACACTCAACTTGAGAGGACGTGTTGTGCCTTAACCTGGGTAGCGCAGAAGTTGAAACATTACTTGTCAGCATATACCACCTATCTCATCTCTCAGTTGGACCCGTTGAAGTACATTTTTCAGAAGCCCATGCCCACAGGGAGGCTGGCGAAATGGCAAATCTTGCTTACGGAGTTTGATATTGTCTACGTGACCCGGACTGCAATGAAAGCACAAGCGCTGGCTGATCATTTGGCCGAAAATCCAGTTGATGATGAATATGAACCTTTGAAAACATACTTCCCTGATGAGGAGATAATGCATGTTGAAGAATTAGAACAAGTCGAGAAACCAGGATGGAAACTATTCTTTGACGGGGTTGCTAACGCCAAAGGCGTCGGGATAGGAGCAGTACTGATTTCCGAGACATGGCAACACTACCCTGTTACTGCTCAACTTCGTTTCTATTGCACCAATAACATGGCTGAATACGAGGCGTGTATCTTAGGTTTGAGATTGGCTATAGACATGGGTGTCCAGGAAATCTTGGTCATGGGTGACTTGGATCTTCTGGTACACCAGATCCAGGGTGAATGGGAGACACGAGATTTGAAGCTCATACCATACCGGCAGTGTTTGCATGAACTTTGTCAACGGTTTCAATCAATAGATTTCAGGCATATTCCAAGGATTCACAATGAGGTTGCCGACGCTTTGGCTACTTTGGCGTCAATGTTGCATCATCCAGACAAGGCTTATGTGGACCCGTTACAAATTCAGGTCCGAGATCAGCATGCCTATTGTAATATGGTGGAAGAAGAACTTGATAGTGAGCCGTGGTTCCGTGATATCAAAGAATACCTCCGGATGGGAGTGCATCCAGCACAAGCT
>NW_017681806.1:10152-10869 GCF_001879085.1 Nicotiana attenuata | reverse complement strand
CAGTAAGAGTTAAAATTCTAGATGATTTGTGTTTCCACAAGCTTATGTAAGGATTGAGTTTAATCTCACTATGGTATTAAGGCTAACAATGGAGTATGTGCGTTATGAGTTGTTGGGAGTGTTTTGATCTGTGGCTTCGAGCCAAGTTGGGGAGTTTGCTATTGATTAGCTAATTGTACGGTTATGTGCTATGTTGGTTCCGGTTTGAGGCATGCTGGCGAATCAGTTCTGGTTGCGGAAATTGAGCCGAGGATGGCACGAGTGAAGAAAAATTTTGGCAAAGGTTATATGGTGCTTCGTAGATGTGTGAGAATCACAGGATGTCTTAAGCTGTTGTTGGCAAAGAATGCTCGGTGCATGGAGCAGGAAGATGTTTGTTTGTATTGGGATGAGGTCATATCATGCGGTGTCAGAGTGCTAATGAGGCACGGGTGGTTATGTTCGTTTAATCAGGTGAATTGCAGTTTGAATAAGAAGTAAATGACTCTCGAGAATGATTTTAATGTGTTCAAGATTCTACATGTAACAATCAGGTGTCTTAAGGTTGTGTATGTGGTTAGAGACTGTGTTTTCATTGGAAAAGGTCAAGACTTGTGGTATTTTATGTTAATTATGGGATTCTGTGTATCAGTATCTGGAAAGTAAAGGTAATAGATTTAGATTCGCAGGAAGTTCTTCAGAGTAAAGTATTTGGAATGTGGTGTTTCTAGGATATTT
>NW_017681806.1:3506-6632 GCF_001879085.1 Nicotiana attenuata | reverse complement strand
ACCTTGTGTGCAGATCTATGTGCACCCACTGAGGCTGAGTGAGGATTTCTCTGCCGAGAATCTTATTTGGGAGCATCAAGGTAGCTGCATGACGTCCGCAGTCCTGATCTTCCCATCTAACCTATTTGCTTTATTTCCGCATTTCTTTAGAGCAATATGTAGTAGGTTGACACCCGTATATTAGAGGCTCAGACTTGTGACACCGGATTCTTCGGGCTGTGTAGTAGTATTTCTACTTGGGTTTTCCGCATGTTTTAATTATATTTCAGAGTTTCAGTATTATGACTTAGTAATTATTTGTGTTAATTGAATCATGAACTGTATAAAAAGGGTTAAGGTTGTTGAATTGGTCGGGCTTGCCTAGCAGTATGTTAGGCGCCATCACGACCGGGGTTGGGGTCGTGACAAGTTGGTATCAGAGCCTAGGTTACTTGGTCTCGCGAGTCATGAGCCGGTTTAGTAGAGTCTCGTGGATCGGTACGGAGACGTCTGTACTTATCCTCGAGAGGCTGCAGAACCTTTTGGAAAACTTCACATTCTTGAATTCTTATCGTGCATCATTGATTCAGCTTGAATTCCTTCCACGTGTTCGTACGCGCGCATGAGCGCTCAGTATCAGATGTGCCTTGATGGCTTGTGATTCCCCAATCGAGGGGCGAGATATAATCTCTGTGAGTTTATGTTGGGCCAGTCTGGAGGACTTGAGGCCGGATCTTTTCCTATGGCTTGAGCACCGAGGTGCTGATTGTGTGAGTAAGTGTTTCGACCTATTAGTGGGAGTGATGGCTGGTTAGCTACGTGGTGAGTATGTTAGTGCTACAAGGTGCATCTATGTGACTTGGAGGTGATGAGGAAGGCCTACTGGATGATAGAAGAACTATTAGGTGTTTGAATTCCATTGCGATTCGAGGTATAGCCTGAGTTATGGGCGCGTGAAGAATCTTTTCATGTTTCCAGTTGAGAGTGAAGTAAAAAAATTTACGTTGCGGTATGAGTTCAGACTCGGGAAGACTAAGCGACTGCATACAGTTTAGGACGGTGGAAGATATACAGAAATGGTAGTTAGAGGCAAAGCAGGTGGGTCATCTCCTGCAGAGTGCTCTAAAGTTGTGTGATCCTTATGTTATCTATTAGAAGATATCATTTACAAGTGAAGAAAATGTGTTGACATCTAAATTGGATCGCCTAGAGAGTGGGCTTAACTGTTGTGTAAGTGAATGCGAGATTTGTAGAAGAGTTAAAAAAAAATCTAGATGATTTGTGTTTCCACAAGCTTATGAAGGATTGAGTTTAATCTCACTATGGTATTAAGGCAGCAATGGAGTATGTGCGCTATGAGTTGTTGGGAGTGTTTTGATCTGTGGCTTCGAGCCAAGTTGGGGAGTTTGCTATTGATTAGCTAATTGTACGGTTATGTGCTATGTTGGTTCCGGTTTGAGGCATGCTGGCGAATCAGTTCTGGTTGCGGAAATTGAGCCGAGGATGGCACGAGTGAAGAAAAATTTTGACAAAGGTTATATGGTGCTTCGTAGATGTGTGAGAATCACAGGATGTCTTAAGCTGTTGTTGGTAAAGAATGCTCGGCGCATGGAGCAGGAAGATGTTTGTTTGTATTGGGATGAGGTCATACCCTGCGGTGTCAGAGTGATATTGAGGCACGGGTGGTTCTGTTCGTTTAATCAGGCTAAATGCAGTTAAATAGAGTAAATGACTCTCGAGAATGGTACTAATGTGGTCGAGATTCTACATATGACAATTGGATATCTTAAATTTGTATATGTGATTAGAAACTGAGTCTCCATTGGGAGAGGTCAAGATGTGTAATTTTTCTATATCCATTGTGGGCTTCTATGTAGCACTATCAGGAAGGTGCAGGTAATGGATCGGAATTCGTAGAATATTTTATGATGTTTGACTTGCGATGTAGCAGTTGGAAGGTACGAAATGGTTCGTGGGATGTGAGACAGGATGGTCTCGTGATTCAAAGTCACTCGGGATAAGTGCAGATGGATAGAGTTATATGTTGAATGCAGTTACCATTATTCCTAAGGAATCATGGTAAGTCGAAAGAAGATGGATTGGTTAGCCATATATCTGATGGCATATTGGTGGTAGAGATCAATTCCTTCAGCATGATCCAGTTACGCGTGTGATTTGTGGCGGTACAAGTGAGGCCTGTCGTCCGTCGTAGTCGATGTTATTCAAGAGTATTCCATTGTTATAGGCCTGTTACGTGTAGGCGGATCCCGAAAGGGTTATGGTGGGTTAGACCACTACTTAGAGAGTGGCATATTCTACGGTTATGAGAATTCACCTGTGTGTTGCTATGGTTCTCCTAAAGTGAGTTAAGTGGAAAGTTTTATATGATGAAGTGTTAATCTAATAGTGGTTCTGAAGCTTTGATGAAAAGCGTGTCATTGAGCATAGTTTCCTATATGCTATTTTTGTATACCTTACTTCCTATTTTCTAAGGAGAGCACGTATTAGTGCGTGAGCTAGGCAGTTCCTTCCAGAGTTCGTCTTCCTTTTTGTACTGCGATTTAATCGGTAGCCTATCAGCACCTTGTGGCATCATACAAGACTTTTGATTATGTACGGGGTGGCTTATTGCCTAAGCGGTTCGTACTGGATGAGGTCACGCAATGGGACGAAGTTAAGTGGAGGTTTGGTACTGCGAGTAGATTTGTGTGTTATGTCTCTATGGTAGGAGGCGGGCTCTCAGTTTTGTTTTGTGATGGTACTGGAGGGCTTGAAGTACAGCTCTTTAATTTGAGTCATTTTCATGATTTGGGTATGTTCGGACTGTTGCTTATTGGTGCGCGTATTGTGCGAGTTGTGGCTTAGTTCTGTACTAATGTGTAATGTCACCAGAGTAGTGTGTTGATTAGACGAGATCGTTGGGATCTTTAATGAGTACGAGCAGATTCGATTTCAGTATGTTGGAAGGATAATATCGAGCTTCGACTTAGAAATTTGATGTAGCATTTGCCAAAGGGGAGTGGTTTCATGAATGGTTGATCTGAGAAATGGTGATGGCTTACTGCGTGTTTTAGTTATCAGTTGCAGTATATGTAAAGTATTGGAAGGAAACTTTAGTGTTAAGAGGTTTTCTACCGGTACTCGGGT
>NW_017681806.1:0-1959 GCF_001879085.1 Nicotiana attenuata | reverse complement strand
TTTTGGAAGGAAATGAGACACTTAGTCTCTTTAAGGAAGGCTTGTTTTGGAAAAGTCAACCGGATGTTGACCTATGAGTTAGAGGGCTCGGATGTGGATTCCGACGATTCGGTTAGCTTCGGGGGATGATTTGTGACTTAGGAGTGTAATCGGAAGTGATTTTGGAGGTCTGGTGTAGAATTAGGCTTGAATTGGCGAAGTTAGTATTTTGGCGAATTCCGGTTGATAGGTGAGATTTTGATCCGAGGGTCGGAATGGAATTCTGATATTTGTTGTAGCTTCGTTAGGTGATTTGGGATGTGTGTGCAAAAATTCAGGTTATTGGGAGATGATTTGGTTGGGTTTTTGATCAAATGCGTGTTTCGGAAGTTTTAGAAGAACTTAGGCTTGAATCCGATGTAAATTTGGTGTTTTGACGTTAGTTTTGGTGTTTTGAGAGTGCAACTAAGTTTGAATGATCATATGTGACGTGTTAGTATGTTCGTATGCGGTTCCGAGGAGCTCGGGTGAGTTTCGGATAGGTTTGGGCTGCGTTGTGCTCGTTTTTCTTATGCTTCGACGTCGTTTCTTCAAGCATAAATGATATCATATTGAACAAATGAGCTTCGATTATTGTTTTGAATGAAACATTAGATCCGTATCGTAATTACGGACCCGTAGCAAAAAGAATCGTTGAATTTGGACATCGTATGAGGATTTTATGGCCATTTTACCAAGGTTGCCCAGATTTTCAGGTTAATGACGAAATTGCCCCTGACGGCGTATTAAAAACCTGCACTATTTGCAAATCTTAAAACCTACATATCTCCTTCATTATAAGGTCAAATTGAGTTATTCAAAAGCCTAAATTCATTATAATTTCACAAGGAATCCATTGGGAGCAGTAAAACGCGTGAACAGTATACCTATAATGAGCAGGTCGAGTTTTCTTCCAATTTTTGAACGGGAAGAAGCTTCTGAGGCGATTTTTAAGAGAGAAAATCAATGGGTATCACAGAGGTAAGTGATTTGATTATTAAAACTCATTTATGGGTGATTATAGACCATAATCTCAACCTTTAATTCATGAAAAACAGTAGAAAAATAGGATTTTGGGGCCTGAGATTATTAGACCTTTAGAGGTCGATTTGAGGGGTCAAACGGACTCTAATTTTGGTGTTCTTTATATGTACGGAATCGGGAGAAGATGAAGAACACATTTCTGTAAAAAAAATCTGAGTTTCGAGAAGTGGGCCCAGGGCTCGGTTTTTGTCAATTTCGGGATTATTGATGTTTTTCGATTATTTTCGATTGGGTATTGATCCTATAGCATAATGTGACGTATTCGTTGTGGTTTTGGTCAGATTCGACGCGCGAGGAGGTCGATTTGAGAGGCAAAGGCATAGCGAGTTAGGATTTTGGCTGGCTTGAGGTTAGTAATAGATGTAAATGTTGTGTTGAGGGTTTGAAACCCGAATTTGCACATTGTAGTGCTATGTTGAGGTGACTTGCACGCCGGATAACGGGTGTGGGGTAGAGCACCGTCGGGGATCGTGACTTGGTCCGTCCCGCTTAATAAAATTACTACCTAATTGATTGAAGCTTAGTGAGATCCTTATAAAAATGGATTAATTGCCATAATTTGGCCTCGTGCCAACTGATTGAATCCTTCAGGGATCGCTCTTACTGGTTTCTTACCATTTTTACATATAATTGAACTCAGTCCTAGTATTTGATACTGTTTTGCAAACTCAGCCACTTTTTCTCAAACATGGAACTTAAATAATATTTATAATGAAGTTTGGGCTGAATATTTATATATTATTGTGCCCGAGGGGCTTACATGATTCTGGACTGAGTATGGAATCGGGCTGCGCGCCGCAGCAGTATTATATTGATATTGATATGAGGCTTAGGGTCTAATGGATGCCACGAGATGGCTTGATATTGCGCTTGGGTCGTAAGGGGCCCCTCCCGGAG
>NW_017681805.1:10440-10870 GCF_001879085.1 Nicotiana attenuata | reverse complement strand
CGATCTTGGTAAAAAAAGACGACTAGGGAATGGAGGCCCTATATCTAAAAACTCAACTCAGGGATTGGAGCCCTAATGTTGGTAGAAGGCGACTAGGGAATGGAGGCCTTATGTCTAAAAACTCAACTCACGGATTAGAGCCCTAATGTTGGCAAAAAGGCGACTAGGGAATGGAGGCCCTATGTCTAAAAAGTTCAACTCAGGGATTTGAGCCCTAATGATGGAAAAAGGAGACTAGAGAATGTTGGCCCTATGTCTAAAAAGCTTAACTCAGGGATTGGATCCCTAATGTTGGCAAAGGCGACTAGGGAATGGAGGCCCTATGTCTAAAAAGCTCAACTCGGGGAATGGAGCCCTAATGTTGGTAAAAGGCGACTAGGGAATGGAGGCCCTATGTCTAAAAACTCAACTCAGGGATTGGAGCCCTAAT
>NW_017681805.1:5040-5784 GCF_001879085.1 Nicotiana attenuata | reverse complement strand
CAACTCAGGGATTGGAGCCCTAATGTTGGCAAAAGGCGACTAGGGAATGGATGCCCTATGTCTAAAAAGCTCAACTCGGGGATTGGATCCCTAATGTTGGCAAAAGGTGGCTAGGGAATGGAGGCCCAATATCTAAAAACCTCAACTCAGGGATTTGAGCCCTAATGTTTTCAAAAATGCGACTAGGTAATAGAGGCCCTATGTCTAAAAATGCAACTCAGAGATTGGAGCCCTAATGTTGGCAAAAGGCGATTAGGGAATGGAGGCCCTATAACTAGAAAGCTTAACTCGGGGATTGGAGCCCTAATGTTGGCAAAAGGACACTAGGGAATGGAGGCCCTATGTCTAAAAAGCTCAACTCAGGGATTGGAGCCCTAATGTGTGCAAAAGGCGACTAGGGAATGGAGGCCCTATGTCTAAAAAGCTCAACTCAGGGATTGGAGCCCTAATGTTGGCGAAAAGGCGACTAGGGAATGGAGGCCCTATGTCTAAAAACTCAACTCAAGGATTGGAGCCATAATGTTGGCAAAAGGCAACTAGGGAATGGAGGCCCTATGTCTAAAAACTCAACTCAGGGATTGGAGCCCTAATGTTTGCAAAAAGGCGACTAGGGAATGGAGGCCCTATGTCCAAAAAGGCTCAACTAAGGGATTGGAGCCCTAATGGTTGCAAAAGACGACTAGGGAATGGAGGCCCTATTTCTAAAAGGCTCAACTCAGGGATTGGAGCCCTAATGTTGGCAAA
>NW_017681805.1:0-342 GCF_001879085.1 Nicotiana attenuata | reverse complement strand
AAAAGGCGACTAGGGAATGGAGGCCCTATGTCTAAAAACCTCAACTCAGGGATTGGAGCCCAAATGTTGGCAAAAGGTGACTAGGGAATGGAGGCCCAATATCTAAAAAGCTCAACTCAGGGATTTGAGCCCTAATGTTTGCAAAAAGGCGACTAGGTAATGGAGGCCCTATGTCTAAAAATGCAACTCAGAGATTGGAGCCCTAATGTTGGCAAAAGGCGATTAGGGAATGGAGGCCCTATGTCTAGAAAGCTTAACTCGGGGATTGGAGCCCTAATGTTGGCAAAAGGCGACTAGGGAATGGAGGCCCTATGTCTAAAAAGCTCAACTCAGGGATTGGAG
>NW_017681804.1:0-10870 GCF_001879085.1 Nicotiana attenuata | reverse complement strand
GAATTCCGATTTCTCTTCGGTGGGGATCCTTGAGGCAGGACGCTATCTCGAGCTTGGAGATAATACGGACGGCTCCTCGAGTCTTGGCTTCTCGTCAAAGGATACTCTCGGGGTCGGGTACCATCCCATTGGACTGTACCGATGTCGTAGGCTTCCCGACGCTCACTCCGGGTAGGCGAATTGTTGTCGCTTCTAGAATATAAGTGGGGCGGCTTCGGCTTATTTGCAGGACTTCACTATTTTTAGTTAGATGTGCTTCCGCTTTGGCATAGGGTTCCTCATCTCTTCAGGTGCAAAAGTGTTGGTGCACGCCCTTGCTTTGTTTTGTTAGTTTTACCGTAGTCAAGGCAACCACTTCGGGGCCGACATGGAAGATAGCGGAGAGCGCTGTTCCAGGCGCTCGGGAGCCGAGGGAGTTTGTTCCGAAGACAGCATATTTGATAAAGGGGGGTAAGGCGATTTGGAGATGGTGAGAAAATAGTGAGGGAATAGCTGCAGGTTGCTTCCCCGTAGGAAGTATCACGGTTCCACATGGACAGATTCTCGAGCGTTGTAGTATACCTGTTATCCTTTTCGCGTTTGGTCCCTTGAAAGGATCGTGCTTGAACTTGTTGCTTTGATGTATCCGGGTTACTTTGGGACGCAGAAGTCACATCGTCCTATTTTGAGCGGGTGGTGTGTATGAGATTCTTTTGTATCGGCCTTTTCATCACCAGGGTCTGCTAACCCTGAAGTGCCGTTCATCCACGACCTTTGTTGTCGATGGCGAAGAGGAGGAGGGTCGAGAATGGGCTGGTTGGTTCGTCCGGATCCGGACGGTCGACATTATCCCCATGGAGTTTTTGCCATTTCCCGAAGGGTGGAATTACGCACGTGAGTGTGGCGTCTGGTGATTTTCAAGTTGTACCTTGTTGTAGCAACTTCATGGATGCTGGGCGAAGTCTCTAACCTGCCCGGCTGGGTCCGGAGGCTGGTGACCCACTCGGCCTGCGATGAGCGTTGGTGGCGAGCTGTGCTTCGCGTCATGTGGGGAGCGAAATACCAAGGTATGTGCGCACGCTGCCTTTGCCTTGGCCTTCGTATATTTGAGGTAATATTTTCCCCTTTTTACTTGTATTGGATTTGCCGCTTTCAGGTATCGGGCAGTTCCTTGGGATGAGGCAGTGCTCTTCCGAAGAGGGGAAGGAGTCGTTGGCCTCCGAATCGAGGTATGATGGCGATAAGAGGGGTCAACACCCACGAGATGATGGAGCTTCTAGTGGTGCCGGTTGGGCCAGTGTTTCCAAGGAGAGGGCATCGTCTGGGTCTGCTGCTTTCGGAGTACCTGATTCCAGGTCGGCGATGCCTTCGAGTGAATATCATTTGCCAGAGGCCGGTTCTCCCGGGGCCGAAGGGGCAGGATCAACAGGAGTATGTTCCAACTCCGAGGAAGTCCGTCGGCTTCACTTTGTGGTGAGTTTAGGCGCAGTTTCTCTATATTTCGCGTCTTTCACCCGTCATTGAGTTTTCCTTGTGTAGGCCTGTGACAGGCTTACGTCTGAGCTGGTCCGTCAAGGGGTCAAGCTTTCAGAAAATTCAGGGTGAGGAAGAATCTCTTAGGCTGCTCAGTGAGGAAAAGGAGGGCGAGTTGCTGCTTTGGCGATGTGAGGCGTATCGGAGCTCGAATTATGAGAGCTATTTGATGGAGCAGGTAACCTTTTGTGGCTCAAGCTTTGCTTTCCTCGGCATCTTTAAGTTGACGCTCCTTTTTGCTATATCAGCTGCAGAAAAAGGCGAAGGCTACGGAGTACCTTAAGGGCGATATCGACCGCGCCAGAACCGCTTGCGGTGAGCTAAGGGCTTAGGTGCGAGCTCATGCTTTAGAGGAGGCGAGCACTTTGGCCAAGGTCCCTGCTCTCGAAGTCCAACTCCGCTTGGCTCGAGATGATGCCATAGTCCAAGTAGATATGATCGAGAAATTCGAATCTGAACTTTCAAAGACCAGGGGTGAGATAATTGACGCCCGGGCTAAGGCGATGCTAAGTCGAACCAATGCTGATCAGGAGATGGAAAATCGTATGAAAGACGCTGCGGATGCTCAAGGCGAGCTGAAGAGAGCTCTTGACCGAGAGAAGAAGATTGAGACATATGTCCGTTGCAGATCTCGGAGAGAGGTACTCGAGGAGGTCGGTGCACGGGGCTTCGTTCTCTCGGAAGAATTGGCTCGAGCAAGGGCGGATGAGTGCGACGCTCGGTCACTTCTCGCTGATGTCACGGAGGGAGAACTTGACAAGCTGTAGCCCTTCAGTGCGGAGCGTAGATTTCGCCATTTTGTCGCTTTGTTTCTGATATATGTAGAGCATGCCTGTAGATAGAGAACGCGCCTTTTCCGCGTATATAATATATAGGAAGAAACTTAAAACTTTATTTCTTCTGTACCTTTTTTCTGCTATTGCTTTCGACCGGGCAGGCCGGTGTTTGGCGGGATTCTCATAGGTCCGGAACTGATCGGGCAGGCCTGGGGGCTCTTACATGCGATCCTTGGCGCGAGCAGGTACCGGGGCCTCCGCGTTTGGCCCGGCTATTTAGGCTCAATTTCCGAGTCGATCTTCGACTCGAGCCTTCTTGCCTTTGAATCTTCTATGCCCGTACAGGCAGGTAGTATTTGTTTTTGTTTCTTGCCCTTGGGCATTTGCCGTTTCAACTATTTTGGGTCCAGTTTCCGAGCCGTATTGTGACTCAAGCTTCAATCGACCCTCAAGCTTTTTCCTGCCCGCATGGGCGGGTGATGATGACCTTTTGTGCTTCGGACCGAAGTGTTCTTGCAGGCGCGTGGCCCGGGAGCTCGCTGATGGTGGCATTTATACCATGCCTTTCGGCATATTGTAGTTCAACTATTTCGGGTCCAGTCTCCGAGTCGCATTGCGATTCGAGCTGTAATTGACCCTTAAGCATTTTTTCTGCCTATATGGGCGGACGGCGATGGCCTTTGCTGTTCGGTCGTAGAGACCGGTTAATATGTGGCCCGTAGGCTTGCTTAGTTAACTATTTTGGATCCGGTCTCCGAATCGGGTTACGATTCGAGCTCACTTTAATCCTCAAGTTGTCAATTTTTGGCTGGCGACAATGGCTCTTACGCTGTTTGGTCGTAGAGACCTTTTGATGTGTGGCCCGTAGGCTTGCTTAGCTGGCGACAATGGCTCTTACGCTGTTTGGTCATAGAGACCTTTTGATGTGTGTCCCGTAGGCTTGCTTAGCTGGCGACAATGGCTCTTACGCTGTTTTTGCCCGTGGGCTTTTTTGTAGGCTTTGTTTTCCGCTCGTTAAGGTCTTTTTGAATATTTTTGCCTGACCCGTCGTTGGTTCCGGAGAACCTTGATTTCATGTCGTTATCGGTGATGTTCGAGCACCTCGGAAGGTTCATAGCCCGTTGTTTGCCTGTTTGAGAGAAGCCTATTTTAACCGGTTCTTTCCGAAGTATATGCGGAGTAGTGGCCTGCGATTTTTGTTTAGCGATGGTTGGGCATCCCCGAGTCGCGTTTTGACCGTAGTCATGTGCATTTGGCCGTAGCCATTTTTTGATCCCGAGTGAGAGTTTAGGCGTCTACATCGAGGGTATGCTCTTTCGAGATTCTTACAAATGCGACGTATAGCCTAAACTTCGGGATTTTCATGCCTGTTGAGGTCTTACAGTTTGTCATGCCTGTTGAGGTCTTACAGTTTGTCATGCCTATTGAGGTCTTACAGTTTGTCATGCCTATTGAGGTCTTACAATTTTTTCGGTGATGTAGCATGGTCCTGGTTATGACGAGTTTGCCCGCTAAAGGTCTTACAATTTTGAATTTTCCAGCGTATGGCGATTGTCGTCAGTCTCCGAGTCATCAAGTTGTTTAAGCGTGAAGACCGCTTATTGTGAACTCGGAGCTGCGTTGCATGGGCTTTATGAGCCCGGAGTTCCGACCCTGAGATCGTGCGGATGTTGAATTGCTGACGCTAAGTCTCCGAGTATCTCGGGACGCATTTGGTGGAGAGGCCCATTGATTCATCGTTGTGAGCTCGGCCCGCACGGGCGCGGCTTCTCGGAGCATTTGATCCGGTACATGATTCCCGATTGGGGTTTAGTCTGCTGTCTCCCGGTCCTTCCGAGGGGATGATGCCCATAAGAGAATATCATCGCTCGTCGTCCGATTATAGAAGAAGGCCTGGGATCTTGTCGGATCCTGCTGGCAGGACCCTCTTTGGGAGTACGCTGCTCCGCTAATAATCTTGCTGGCGAGACCCTCTTCGGGGGTACGCTGCTCCACTAATAATTTTGCTGGCAGGACCCTCTTAGGGGACACGCTGCTCCGCTAATAATCTTGCTGGCGGGACCCTCTTCGGGGGTACGCTGCTCTGCTAATAATCTTGCTAGCGGGACCCTCTTTGGGTCTGAAGTCCGATCGAGGGAAGAGAGCACGGCGGGCCCTGTCAAGGCCTTTGATCTCCGGGTGGAGTTAAAACTTCCGAATGCCCCGGCTGATTGTCTGCATACAGGTTAGCGAAAAAATAACGAAGGAGTGAAGTAGTTCTTCCTCACTGCGAGATGTGTAGGAAACCTTTTGAGGTTCGGGATGTTTTTGCCGTTTCGGGGCGCGAGCCCTAATACAGCCTTCTGCTGTGTTCAACCAGGCTTGGTCGACGACGTGGTTTGCTTACCCTCTGATTCTTCCGAGGGTGGGGGCATTGATGCCGGCGATGCATCATATGGTGAAGGATTTCTTCTCGTTGCGTATTGCTTTGTGTCGACTTATTTTATTTCTGCCCTTTGCGAAGAGTTCCTTGGTTTTGGCGAAACGGGGCCGACGTTATCTCCGGGTGGTGTGCTGGCGGTCGTCTGAATAAGACGTCCGTGTTTTGTGCCTCCTCTGATGGTACAGAGCTCGACGTCCTGGCTCGAGCTCATACAGGCCGTGTTAAGAGGATGGTCTTTGTGGCGATTCATCATCAGGAATTCGGGATACGGGAATGATTCGGTCTGTTAGCCCGGACCACCATATTGACTTTGGTTCGGCACCATTGTTTGTACGTGATTGAACCACCTGAATTTACGAGCACATGTTTTAGTTGAAATAGATCAAATGAGGGAGAGGGTTACCAATGCGTCAGTATGATGCCGAGGCGAAGTATCGATGTCCCTTTCCCTGGATGTTAGGGTGTCCTCCTGAACACTTCCCTGGATCTGTCTTTGTCCTGGTGGAGGGTATTTTTACTCCCCATGTTATGAGTTCTCGGAGGGCGTCGCCACTCCTCTATTGTCGCGGTGATACGTCGTGGCTTGTTTACTTCTTCCTTCCTGGTTGTCTTCTTTCCTCGGGGCCAGATTTGAGCTTGACCGTTTGATAGTACTCGCGGGGATTTTGACAGAGTAACATGGCTGTCATATTTTCGAGACGAGAGTCATTCGTGGCCCCGCTGCCGCCTGTGTCCTGCGGATCCGCGTCGGGTTGTGGTTCTTTCGAAGGGGCCTTGGTCGAGTAGACATGAGTCGCTCAGCATTCCTGGTTTCGCTTATGGTGACTAGGATATGTGGCATAACAATGTCGAGCCCGTACTCTGTTGGACGAGGTTCGTTTGCTGGCTGTGCCTCATCGGATCTGGTTCTGCTGGAGGTTCCCTGAGGACGTCGCCCTCGAACTACTCCCCTACCGTTGCGAGGTAGGTTGGATCTTGAGGCGTCCCTCCCATTAGCGGCGCATGGACAGTATCTCCATCCGTTTGGCATTATTTTCCTCGTGGAAGGCCTGCTTGGGTGTGCTGTTTCTACAGAGGTTTCTGGATGGTCGCTCATGGCCCCGATTAGTGGCCGGTGCTGGGTACGGACGCATGGCCAAGTCTCGGCCGGGTATCTGGCTGAACGTCGTTTGAAACGACCTGGGGTCGGCGGGTATGCTTTGTTTAAACCCCGAGCAAAGGCTAGGGTTGTCTGTTCATCCGAAACCGGATGCGATCTCATTCGTCCTATCAGGGAGCAAGATGCAACTTCTTGTGGTGGTTCTTCCTTTCTTTGTTTGGCCTCCGACTTGTCGGTTTCCGCCGCTACTGCTTCGATGACATCGGCGTATGTTTCTGCGGCGGGGTCATCTTGAACGTTGCTATTTTTCTTTGTGCATGCGTGAGCGGCGGTGCGCTCGTCGGGGGGAGCTATTTCCGGTGCTGGTGTGCTGGGAGTTCTCGAATAGCTTTGCAACTGAACAATGGCCAGTTGTTATGCCTGCAACATTTCAAAAATAACGTGAAGACTAACTTCCTGTTCTTCTCGGGCTGGGGTTTCTTGAACTTCTTGTCGGTCGCTGTGTCGCACGCTTCTGTCGGTGTGAGAAGTTTCGTTGACTTGCTGTGCGTCCTGCGAGTCTGCATCCGCTAGTATTGGTCCGGGTGTGTTATCGAGATCCTGTAGTGGTGCTCCGGCGGCCGGGACAGCTACACCATTTTCCCTGTGATCTTCGAGGCGGTTGTTCTCAACTCAGTTTACTGAGCTAGACATTTTTACCTGAAATCAAAGGATCTTGGACAAGAAACAGTGTGAAAGATGATATGCGTTTGTGTAATGAAACTAGCAAGAAAATAATCATTATTATTTTTAGCCCCACGGTGGGCGCCAAACTGTTTACCGTGAAAATAGTAACGACAATTAAATTTGTAAAACGGGACTCTAAAAATACGTGATCTATTCCCGAGCTAGTTGTTAGAGCAGATGATGCTAATAATATGAAACTTAACGATGGAGCGTGAGTCAAAACGAGATAATGATCGAACCGAAGGGCCTGCTACCCGGATGTAGGTTTGGCCGATGGAAGCTTCGGGGTCGACCTCGAGATCGAGCTCGGGCTATCGGGGACAATCGGGGGTAGTATAACAATTAGAGATATAATCAAATGAAGCTCTTTATAGTCAAAACCGAGTTATACGATGAAGAACTCATATAAAAGATGAAGAACACATATGAAGGCGAAGGATATCGAGGTATCCTCAGTATCAGTGAGAGCCAATAAGTTAGATATTATTGCACTTGCAGAGAAATGTAGCAACATCAGTCCTTTACAAGGTAGGGTGAGTCCCCTTTATATAGGAGGGAGACTCAGTTACAAACATATGAGTATTTAATTTACAAAATACGGCAATGGGATGGCTTGATGCGATGCCTCAGCGCAGGCTCTGGACAGGCCGACCCTGTCAGACTCAGCCGCGTGTCTTGGGAGCTTCCCCTTTTTGTCCTGGCCTCAGCCTCTGTCTTGCCTCGAATCGGGCCTTGACAAGCCCCGAAGGAAGGGGCTAAGTTGTGGCTTCATGTCCTCGGGTCTCGAGGTACCTCCCCGAGATGGCTTAATGGCGGGAAATCGGGCCCTCTGATTTCACTGCGTACATGTTTGTATTAATTCAATTAGTAATTTTTAGTTCTAATATTTTGTTTTATGATTTGAGACGTTGAGCAGGTTTATATGATATTTTATGACTTACATATATGGTTAGTTCGGGTTTCGAGAGGTTTGGGAGTAATTTGGGACATTTAGTTCCTAATTATAGGCTTTAAGTTAAGAGAGTTGACCAAAGTCAATATTTTTGTAGACATGCCCGAATTGGTAATTTGAAAATTTCAAAAATTCGTATGATGATTTTGGACTTGTATGTATGCTCGAATTAGAAGCCGAGGGGCTTGAGTGCGATTCAGCACTATTGCATGAAAATTAAAAGATTAAGCTTCATAATTTGACTGGAGAGTTGACTTTATGGCATTTTTCTTCGTGTTCTGAGCCTTCATATAAGTCCACATAGGGTATTTGGACTTGTTAGAATGGTATTGAGATGATCAAGAGACTCAAGTGTGATTCAGACGTATCTTGTAAAAGTTAGAATTTGAAGAACATAGAAAAGTTTATATGTTTGGCTTGGAACTCGATTTCTAGTTGTGATGTTTCTGTACGTGTTTGGAGCCGTTGGATATATTTGTATAGGGTATATGGACTAATTGGATTGGACGGGGTTCCAAGGAGGCTCGAGTGAGTTTCGGGGATGCTTGGAGAGTGGCTTGGATGTGAGAAAGTTGTAGAAAATGCATCAAAGGTAGAGCCCAAGGTGGACGCGAAGCATCCGCCCTCAGCTGCAGGCAGGAGGAGGAGTAAAGTGATACAAAATTGGATTGAAAATATGAATATTGCAACATATACGAAATTAAAAAGGATAGAAGATTAGGGTTAAAAATAGAGAAAGATAAGAATCTAACTATGAACTATTTAAACCCCCTGAATTCCTACGATAAACTCTAATCTAGAAAGAACATGAATAACAAACACGAATTAAGCTAAGTAAAGAATATAATTCAAAACCTCTAGTAATTATATTAACTAGAACAACTAATTAACTTTCAAATACAAGAGATAATCCAAGAGTATGAACATGAACTAATACAAGATTAACCTAACTTATACAATCTAAGAAAATATGATAAACAAAGAGAAGGTAAGATACCCTCTAAACGTCTCAAGGTTTGCCAATTCATCATAAGTTTCATCTCAAAGTGAGAGAAAATGGCTATTTATACTAGGGTGGTATATGGGATAAATGGCCAAAATACCTTTAAGCTAGTAAGGAAGCTACATAGAGCCAAAATATTAAACTAGCCTAAATATTCTTAATTGCTAATATAGTCACACTTGATCTTGACCCTTTTAAATCACTCAAATGCTATGATTTTGACTTAAAAATTATCCTCGTCAAGCGCGCTAAAATGGCGTGTAGCATCCTTCCCCTTGAAAGAAATCCGTCCTCGAATTTGGACCTTGCAGAACCAAGAAAGGACCAAACGTAGGTATCAAGTCAATCACAATCAAAGCATTGTATGTCCAAGCTAAAAGATCAAAGTTAACAATCTTGCACTCAAAAGTAACGCTCTTATGACATAGCCAAGTGTCATAATCTATAAAGAACACATCTTCAAATGGAACAAACTTGACTATATGAAAGACAATACCCGTGAGAAGAATAAGAGAATGTAAAGTTCTATACTTCCAACAAAACCACAATCTTGTAAAATCTTCAACAAAGTGCACACCTTTATGGTATAACCAAGTGTCATAAGAAGCAATAAAAATCACACTCTACAATCTAAAGAAAGACACTTTATCATAATAAAAAAATAACTACGGGGTCAAACATAAATTTTAATCACCAAAATATCTAGACACTTTCCAACAACTTCACATGTCAACTTAAGAGATATGTCAAACTCATCATGAATCATCATATAAAAAATATTGAAATACTCAAAGTTAAGAATCCTTACCTTAATGGCCTTAGATAAACACAAGAAGCCTAAGCTAAATGTACATTCCATTCTTGCTCCTCGATGAAATAAATATCTCTTGGCAAAAAGTATGCTAAAGTATTAGTTCAAGACGTTCTTACCCTTAGCAATCTTCTCTTGTTAAATCTTTTAAAAATAATCAATAAAATTAGGTTCTTTTTGCTCAAAATGATCATCTAAAATACTAAAAGAAACATTCTTACTTTTTCTCATGGAGGTATTAGCAAAATCTAACGAGAATGCCCTTTCAAAATTAAAAATTAGATGCGTAAAGTAATTAATATTAGTGCTAAAAAAATGCTACAAATGAAACACTCTCTAGCAAAACCCTAAACCCTAGGCGATTTCTGTCACGAGAGTTCCCCGTCAAAGGCCTCTCCGGCCATTGGCCAGCCACCTGATGGGGCTGGTCAGGCGCCTACATAACCCCCACAACCTACTACATCCATTACAAACACAAATCCAATCCAAAACTATGCAAATTTGTTATAATAAAAAACATTAAATACGCCCATGCAAACCCAAGCCGTCGTCCCTTAGAAACCAATGAAGTATTTACATGGGGAGCCCATTATAAGATGGAAAAAGGCAAAAGTGAAGCAATCAATCCAGAAATAAGGCTTGCAATCGGCAGTGTTGGGCAAGTTTTCTTATGGCAAGCCTGTGATCATGGTAGGTACATAGTGGCTTGTTCTCTTAGAAAGGTACTTTCTCTATAGCGCACTAACTCTGTCCACGCAGGTGTTGGAGAATTTTCCAAGATGAGGAAGTGTCCCATCGGGGAGGAGGAAAGATTGCCAACCTCGGGGCCGAGGATCGATAACAAACGGATGTAATCTTTGAGGGGTGAGGATGCTCACAGCAGGGCGAGTCCTGCTCTGAGGTTCAAAAGAGACGTGTCGGCCGAAACTCCGGCCTCTGAGTCCTCTACTCTTGAAAAAACAGTTCCTCCCTTGCCGCCGTCTCGCATACCCGTCGAAGGTACTTCGAGGGACGAGGGCCATCTGCCATCTTTTTCTTCCCCTACTGAAGCATTTTGGGGGAAATTTGAGGCCAGGGGCCGAGTGGATCGAATGGAATATCGGGCGATCTTGCTCCCATCGGGAGTAGTTACTGGGGCCGACGAGGCCAAGCCAGCAAATGCATGCTCGAATTTTGACGAGGCCCAGCGGCTCAGTTCCATGGTAAGTGTTGGTAGATAGTATAGGCTTTTTAGTTTCGCGCCTTCCTTTTCTTATTGAGCTCCCTTTTCGCAGGCATTTGACAAGCTTAAGTCCGAGCTGCTTCGCCGTGAAGACATGCTGTGGAAAGCTTTGGAAGGGGAGAAATCCCTCAGGCTTCTTTGCAAGAAAAGGGGAGATGAGCTAGAATACATGCGATATGAGGCAGATCGGAGTCGGAACTATGAGAGCTATCTCGAAAGACAGCTAAACTTTGCCTTGAGTCGATGTATGCCCCTTCTTTCGCTTTCGTAGGCTAATATTTTTTTATTTTAGCTGCGGAGAAAAATAGATGACCTGGAAACGCAGTTGGGGCGTAGGTTGGCTAGGT
>NW_017681803.1:4730-10870 GCF_001879085.1 Nicotiana attenuata | reverse complement strand
CTTCTTCTTTTAAAACTAGTACACTCCCGCATTGTTAGATATCATGCCTATAGGTTTCGCCTAGGCAAGCCATAAGGTAAATTAGTTAATAAGAATAAGACTTTGTTAAATTCCAACCAGGAGGCAGGTCTGATTCAGGTTTCTTATCTAAAACATGTAATAAATCAGTCTGCCTCCCGCTTCCTTTAAGTTTAATTAAGACCATAACTAGTACATGCAAGACATGTTAAACTATATGTTTCTCTTTGTTTCTTTATGAGGCCTGTTTGAGCCTTTAATTGTTATGTGTTTCCCCATATCTGCTCTACATGTTTTGATTGTCGCCTTAGAATTTTATCCTTTTAAACCACAAAAGCCAAATCTACCTTCCCTTTAGGACTAGTAGTCCCAAATTCCTCTGGGGCTGATAGGTTTGGGACGGGTAGTAGCTTGCCATAGGAAAACGAGACCATTCTGCGTTTAATACCTTAACGCGGTGGGAAAGGGTAGATATGGATATGATGACCACGCGATAACACCACATGTATAAATGATTACCGGGTGTTGTGTGGGTGATCCATATTATTTATAAACTAAGGACCCCCTTCCCTTTTACTTGGTTATTTTCAGAACTTTTAAAACTACCTTCTTCCCAAAACTTTCCCTTCTTTAACTTAATTGCTCGCAGAAATTATGTGCAAATCCCTTCCCCTTTACTTGTTTATTTTCAGAATTTCAAAACTATTCTCTTCCCAAACTTCAACCTCTTTAACTTATTTTATTTTAATTGCTTGCAACCATTACGTGAAAACTACCTTGTATTTGTGATTCTTGCTTGCTCACTTGTCATTTTACACTTAAAGACACAATTATAGCATGGCCGGGAACCACACTAGTGGATCTTGAGGGGTGCCTAATACCTTCCCCTCGAGATAATTTCAAGCCCTTACCTAATCTCTGATTTTTTCTAAACTAAATTTCTTCTTAGTGTCCTAATGCACTAAATCATTAGGTGGCGACTCTTCAATTGCAAACCCAATTCCCAAAAGGAAATGAGTTGTCCGTCCAAATGTCATAAACCCGATTCTGCGAGAAAAAGGGGGCATCGACAACATGGCGAATCTGCTAGGGATTTCTTTATGGCTTTTACCATTTCATGCTATTTGTGACTTTATGTTTCTTTACATGTCTTTACTTGTTTAAATGCCTTTAAGTATTTATTCTTTCTTCTACTACGAAACTAACTTGGCTCTTTGTTTCTTTTCTTAATGCTTTCCTTTATCGCTTTCCTTTAATACTTTTGTAAATTATGAGAAACTGTTGTAATTATTACTCTATGAATGTGCAAATACATGACAATTTGTTTAATTATTGTAACTGCATATTCAACATTATATTCCACTCGTGCCAAACAAAATACCATAGCAACGCTTATAATGAGTGGTTGCGCCCTTCCGATATTATCACCCCCTAAATCCGGCAAGGGCATATTTGCGGTAAAACCAGTCGATCAACGGGGTAGTCGACGGTTCCGTGCCTTTCCCTCTTGAGTTGTCCGCTCAAGGGTACCAGTCTAATACTCCATAGAAACCCTACTCTGTTTAATTGTGCATGCATCATTGTCAAACCTAGCCGAGTCAGTTATGTTGTCCGCATAATGACTCTTTAAGATAGCCTTGTCCAAAGTCCACTGGGTTTTCTTGAAACCCAAACGGACCTTATCACGTTCTGTGCATCTATTTGGAGAACTAAATGCTTGTTATGCTAATTGTTGATATTAAATAGTCGAGTTTGGTGGGGGTAAGGGTCTAACACATTTGTCTTGCAGAAATGAGGCACGAGGTCCCCAGATTCGGCATGGTCACCAACATCCACCCCAAATTGTTAAGCTGGTGGGAAGATCTTCATTCCAGTGATCAAGCTCTTGTTCGAAAATATCTAGGAAACCTGCCTTCTCTCCTGGAAATTCAACCCGACAACAAAATCATAGAAGCTGCCACTCTATTCTGGGATTGTGATAGGTCGGTATTCCGCTTCGGAGACATTGATATGACACCTTTGCTTGAGGAGATAGGAGGACATCTTGCCAGAGTTTACCTGCTGCTAGGATTGCGCAAGCTTGGAGAGCCGTTCGAGCGAGGTAACACTGCCGAGTCTGGGGAAGGTCCTCCTGGGACCAAATCGATAGGAGCTTCTCCTTTCTGCTTTGAGAAATGTAATGAGGCCTATGGCCACTAGTGACATTTTTATTTCCTGTTATTTAGTGTCGTTTTGGGATTCGTCTACCTTTTTATCAATAAAATGAGGCATTTAGCATTCCAAGTTCTCCAAATTTACTTGTCGCTAGGCCTAGCTCGGGCACAATGAGGTCCCCAAAATTAGGACACACTTTATATCTCCTGCACTACGTGTTTAAATATCGCAACATTTTTCCTTATGATCCTTACTGACTTATCACCTTTTTGTTTTTACTTTTTGTTTATTCCCCTCCCAAAGGTTAGTTCGTGAACTCTGGCAACATCAGCATATTTTACAAGATCCAGGGGCCCTCCACCTACTCCTCCTCCCAGCCCTGTCAGGCACAAAAGCAAAAGAAGAATGGAAGATTCAAACAACTCAGCTGAACGGGTAGAGGTCACTCGTGGTGCTATGGTCCCCAAGGAAAATGCCTCTCAGATAGAACAAAAACTACTCAAATTCCAAGAAGAGCTTGATCAAGTCCGGAATTTGGCAAGTTTGTCATTCTCCCTTACCACTCCAGAAGTTATCTTCCCAAATACTCAGAATCCCATACCTCCACAAAACATCCCAAAGACCCCCGCTCATTACCACCACTGCAATACTTGTCACACTCCCAACACTACTCCATTGCTCATCCCGGAACCGTTGAACTCCACAATTGACCACTGCCACACCCAACACAACACCCCCATCTACGTGGAGACCGTGACACACTCCACCCAGCCCATCTCAAGTACACCCGAGTCTGATGATAAGGACTTGCTCATCAGAAATCTTGCCAAAGAGCTTAAGAAGTTGACCACCAGAATTCAAGGCGTTGAAGGTAGTAAGGGAATTGAGGGGCTAAACTATGAAGACTTATGCATACAGCCCGATGTCGAACTACCCGAGGGGTACAAACCTCCCAAGTTCGAAGCGTTTGATGGTACAGGGGATCCCAGGGTTCACTTGAGGACATACTGCGACAAACTGGTTGGAGTATGGAGAGATGAGACGATCCGCATGAAGCTTTTCATGAAGAGCCTGAAAGGAGATGCTCTGTCCTGGTACATTTGCCAAGACCCAAAGAAGTGGTCAAACTGGGTAAGTATGGCGTCTGACTTCATGGACAGATTCAAGTTCAATATGGAAAATGCACCGGATGTGTTTTACATTCAGAATCTAAAGAAGAAACCCACAGAAACATTCCGCGAGTACGCCACTCATTGCAGATCAGAGGCTGCTAAGGTTCGACTTGCTTTAGGGGAAGAACAGATGAACAAGTTTTTCGTCCGGGCTCAGGATCCGCAATACTATGAAAGACTGATGTTGATCGAAAACCATAAATTTTCTGACATCATCAAGCTAGGAGAAAGGATCGAGGAAGGTATCAAGAGTGGTATGGTTACAAGCTTTGAAGCTTTGCAAGCCACTAACAAGGCTCTACAGTCTGGTGGTACGTCCAAGAAAAGGGACGTAGGTGCCGTAGTGGTTGCACAGAGAACCAAATCACCTGTCAAATACCAAACTTACCCAATACCTCCACTTACAAATCAGCCCACTCCAAATTTCCAAACACCTGCACCCTCCTACCAAACACCACCGCCTACCCATCAATCGCCTCCACCTCCTACATACCAACCTGTTTCACCTAGATATTCCTAGCCCGCACACGTCTACCAAGCTTACAACACTCAACAATCCCACTATCAATCACCTCCCCCTCGCCAAAACTTTCCTAGACCCCGACCAAATTTCGACTGCAGACCTCCCAAAAAGTATACCGCCATTGCTGAACCAATCGATCAGCTGTATGAAAGACTCAAAGTTGCTGGTTATGTCACCCCTACCCCTGCTATAACCCCTGAAAACCCTTCCCAATGGGTCAACCCAAATAAAACCTGTGCATACCATTATGGCATGAAAGGGCACACCATTGATGAATGCCGCTCCCTGAAGGATAAGCTCCAGGCTTTGATTGACAACAAGATCATCCTGGCAAAGGAGCTACCTCCGAATGTCCGCAATAACCCTCTACCAGACCACAAGGGTGGAGGTGTTCATATGATTGAAATAGAGGATGATTGGGATCCCAAAGGATCAATCGGTTTGATCACAGAAGGCGACGATCCAAAGAAACCAACAGTCACCCTTAATCCGATTGTAGTCCAGATTCAGCCTTCTGAAGATGTCGAGGTGAACATGTCCATACCACTTGAGTTTGAAACACCAGCCTCCACAAAGACGCCAACACCAATTGAGGTGGAGTTTGGGTCCCCAAAGGCGCCTGAGCCATTTGAAGTTGTTGTATTACCTTCCAAAGCAAGGGTGCCCATTCCAGTAGCAATGACAGTCGTAATGTCATTCCATGCAAAAGCCATACCATGGGACTACACACCCCAGGCAAGAAGGAAGGGGAAAGCCTAGTTCGGGGAAACAGTTGCGACACAGGTTATGACAAGAACCGGTAGGGTTTATACTCCGGAACACTTCGCTGAGTCAAGTAAGCAGACCTCTGGGTGACAAGCCATCACTGAAACCGGGCACGACGATCTCTGGAGAAAGATACAAGCGAAGGAATACTCAGTCATTGATCAGTTGAACAAAATACCGATGCAGAATTCTATCCTTGCTTTGCTACAGAGTTCCGATGCACACAAGAATGCCTTGTTAAGAGTGCTGAGTGAGGCATATGTACCAAGCGACATCACCGGAGGAGAAGTGGCAAACATGGTAGGTCAGGTATTGGAGAGTCACAAATCACTTTTCACGAAGATGAGCTACCACCAGAAGAGTTGAGTCACAACAAGGCATTGCACATCACCGTGCAGTGCGAAGATTATTTTATCACAAGAATTTTGGTCGATGGGGGGTCCAGCCTCAACATTTGTCTGTTGATAACACTCAAAACATTGGGAAAAGGGCTGCATGAAATCAAGGACGGGGCCATCAACGTTAAGGCTTTTGACGGTTCTCAAAGGTCCACTATTGGGGAGATTAGCTTATGTTTGCAGATGGGGCCCACTTGGTTTGATGTTGATTTTCAAGTGATAGACGTGCCGGCATCTTACAATCTGTTGTTGGGACGACCATGGATTCATGCCGCTGGGGCCGTGGCATCAACACTACATCAGGCAGCAAAGTTTGAGTGGAATCACCATGAGGTGATCATTCATGGCGACGGTAGCAATCCCATATACAGTCGCCAGACCATCCCAGCAATCGGAGGAAGAAGAAATATAGGCGGAGAAACTTACCACACATCGAACGAGTCAACGACGTCGATAAAGATAAGTGTTGGGATAACAAAATTGAAAGCATATTGAACTGGAGCGGGTATGAACCTGGTAAGGGACTTGGCAAGAATCTCCAAGGAATCGCTAAGCCCATCAAGCTCAAGAAACACGGCACCACCTTTGGATTGGGATATGAGTATACCTGGAAAGAGTTCAATGAATGGTCGCCACCCTGGCGCAGTCCTTACTATCCGTTGGAGCAACCAATACCGCAGACTTTCCAGCCGACCGAGGTTATCTACGGGTCAAAAGAAGAGGAAGCACTAGCAGCAATGAGGAACTTGTTCCTAGAAGATGATGACATGGATTGCTGTGTTATTTTTTAGGAGGAGGGGGAGGAAGGCCCTTCCATACAGGCTGAAAGCGGAGGAACATGCCTCAACAACTGGACCGTCAGAACCACCAGAGCCCGGCGTGCCCGGGGTAGCAAGGTTGAACAAGCACCATGCACTATTTATTTTACAGTTTACTTCCTTTCGCATTTTTGTTTTGCAAGAAAGAGCCCCGATGTTCACAACATTTATGGAATTTATCAAAAGCAGTTCGGTTTTCTTATAAATCTTACTCTTATTATTTTCTCTCATTACTTTACTTATACAGCATTACTATTACTTATCTTGATGAACCGATGACTGTGACATGCAA
>NW_017681803.1:0-3802 GCF_001879085.1 Nicotiana attenuata | reverse complement strand
CGCCGAGGGATAGAATTGGACCCATCAAAGGTCAAAGCTATTCAAGAATTGCCATCGCCAAAGAATAAGAAAGAAGTAATGAGTTTCTTGGGGAGACTTAACTACATCAGCCGGTTCATAGCACAATCTACTGTCAGCTGTGAGCCAATCTTTAAGATACTGAAGAAGGACGCCGCTACCAAATGGACCGATGACTGCCAAAAGGCCTTCGACAAAATCAAGGAGTACTTGTCAACACCGCAAGTTTTGGTCCCGCCCGAGCCAGGTAGAACCCTAATACTCTAGCTTGCGGTATTGGATGGAGCATTCGGATGTGTTCTGGGGAAACATGATGAAACAGGGAGGAAGGAGCAGGCCATCTATTATCTCAGTAAGAAGTTCACCCCATACGAGGCCCGGTATTCTCTGTTGGAACGCACCTGTTGTGCTCTGACTTGGGTAGCTCAGAAGTTGAGGCACTATTTCTGTGCTTATACTACGTATCTCATATCAAGGATGGATCCTTTGAAGTACATCTTCCAGAGGCCCATGCCCACTAGCAAGCTAGCCAAGTGGCAAATCCTGTTGAGTGAATTCGACAGTCTACGTGACTCAGAAGGCAATCAAGGGACAAGCACTAGCGGATCACCTTGTGGAAAATCCTGTGGACGAAAAATACGAACCCCTAAAGACGTATTTTCCTGATGAGGAGGTATTATTTGTAGGAGAAGACATTGCAGAATCCTATGATGGTTGGAGGATTTTTTTCGATGGTGCAACAAATTTCAAAGGAGTTGGCATAGGAGCAGTTCTAGTGTCAGAAACCGGCCAGCATTATCCGGTATCCGCCAAGCTCAGGTTCTCCTGCACTAACAATATGGCCGAGTACGAAGCCTGCATCTTAGGGCTCAAGATGGCCATTGACATGAACATCCAAGAGTTGCTAGTGATTGGAGATTCAAATTTGCTTATACATCAGGTCCGAGAAGAATGGGCAACCAAGAACTCCAAGATACTCCCATACCTGCATCATGTACAGGAGTTGAGAAAGAGATTCACAAAGACGGAATTCCAACATGTCCCCAAGGTTCAGAATGAGTTGCCGATGCGTTGGCTACCTTGTCCTCAATGATACAACATTCAGATAAGAATTTCATTGATCCTATTCCAATGAAGATCTACAATCAGCCAGCTTACTATGCTCACGTCGAAGAAGAAGCAGACGGAAAGCCTTGGTTTCATGACATCAAGGAATATTTGGCAAAAGGAGAATACCCAGAGCTTGCAAATACTACTCAAAAGCGCACGCTTCGAAGACTGTCCAAAAATTTCTTTCACATCGGAGGAATCCTGTATAGGAGGACTCCAGATTTGGGATTACTAAGGTGTGTCGATGCGAAGGAAGCATCTAAACTACTGGGGAAATTCATGCTGGGACATGTGGTCCGCACATGAATGGCTTTGTCTTAGCCAAGAAGATACTCCGTGCTGGTTACTTCTGGATGACTATGGAGACGGACTGCATCCAGTACGTCCGAAAATGCCACCGCTGCCAGATACATGCAGATATGATAAGGGTGCCACCAAATAAGCTTAATGCAACAAGCTCGCCATGGCCGTTCGCCACATGGGGAATGGATGTTATCGGACCAATTGAACCCGCCGCATCAAACGAGCACAAGTTTATCCTTGTAGCAATTGATTATTTCACCAAATGGGTTGAAGCAGCATCTTACAGCGTAGTGACTAAGACAGTCATGGCAGATTTCATCCGTGACCGTATCGTTTGTCGATTGGGGACTCCAGAATCAATCATTACTAACAATGGTTCCAACCTCAACACTGATTTGATGAAAGCTATGTGTGAAACCTTCAAGATCAAACACAAGAATTCCATAGCTTACAGGCCTCAGATGAATGGAGCTGTAGAAGCCGCCAACAAGAACATCAAGAAGATACTGAGGAAGATGGTAGAAAAGCATAAATAATGGCATGAGAAGTTATCATTTGCTTTATTGGGATACCGCACCACAGTCTGCACATCAACCGGGGCAACTCCTTACATGCTGGTTTACGGTACGGTAGCGGTCATTCCCGCCGAGGTAGAGATTCCCTCCCTAAGGATCATACAGGAAGCGAAACTCGACGATGCAGAATGGGTGAAGAGTTGTTACGAGCAGTTGGCTCTTATATATGGGAAAGGAATGAATGCAGTTTGCCATGGTCAGCTTTACTAGAACAGAATGTCCCGGGCCTTCAACAAGAGAGTCAAACCAAGACGGTTCACACCGGGGCAGCTAGTGTTAAAGAAGATTTTCCCGCATTAGGTTGAAGCCAAAGGGATATTATCTCCCAATTGGCAGGGTCCATACATGGTTCATCGGGTTCTGACAGGAGGAGCCCTCATACTTGCATAAATGGATGGGGAAGTTTGGCCAAAACCATAAATTCAGATGCAGTCAAACGATACTATGTGTAACCATTTATGATTTCCTTATGTATTTTGAACTACGCCTAAACTGATTCTCGTTTAAGAGGGGATACGTAGGCAGCCTTATGGGTTCGGTCACAATCCAATAAATTTTTCATTTCCCCCGCAATTGGAAACTGGGGCAGAATTTTGAGAAGGACCCTCAAAATTCCGATGTTACTTCAGCCGCTCATCCCAAGCAACCGTCAGAAGCAGCAGCCCAATAAACTGGGGCAGAATTTTGAGGAGGACCCTTAAAATTTCGAAGCGAGAGAGGTTGCAATGTCCTGAACCACGTCACAGCCGTCGGTTCATCTAAAAAACTATTTCTTATATACTTACTTCATATCCTTTAACAAACTCATACATATTTACTAACGAAATCGCTTTGTTCAGCAACGCTACACCTATGACACATATCGTGTCATCAGATCAGAGCCGAGCAGGTCAAGCAAAGTTAGCGGGGACACGAACTAACCTTTCCCTTTTACGAAACTCACGATTTTTCTTTGGATGCAGGCACCCAAGTCACAAAATCACCGAATATATTATGCAATCATACTAAACCGTCACACCTATTCGCATTTGCTATACGCACACAATATCCTCAGCAGCTGCAATATCACAATCAGCTACCAGCGATCAGCTAAGAATTTTTATTACTACTCGCTTTTTATCTCCTGCATAAGGCTACTATTCTGCATTCCGAGGTTAAGCTCTACCTCCATCCGCATTTCTTGCATTGCATAAGGCTACTATTCTGCCTTCCGAGACTAAGCTCTGTCTCCATCTGCATTTCTCGCATTGCATAAGGCTACTATTCTGCCTTCCGAGGTTAAGCTCTACCTCCATCTGCATTTCTTGCATTGCATAAGGCTACTATTCTGCCTTCCGAGACTAAGCTATGTCTCCAGTTTGCATGGCTGAAATAGCGCCACCTCCATTTAAATCTTGCGTGGCTGAAAGATAGCCACCTTTATTTACATTTTGCAGGGCTGAAATAGCGCCACCTTCATTTAAATCTTGCATGGCTGAAAGATCGCCACCTTTACTTACATTTTGCATGGCTGAAATAGTGCCGCCTTCATTTAAATCTTGCATGGCTGAAAGATCGCCACCTTTATTTTATGTTTTGCATGGCTGAAATAGCGCCACCTTTACTTATGTATTGCATCGGTTGAAATATCGCCACTTTATTTACGTTTTCATGGGCTGAAAGATCGCCACTTATTGCATTTCACGGGCTGAAAGATCGCCAAATTGTTCAAGGACGTCATTGTTCGGAGACACCATTCGCATAGCCCGAGAACGCCATGCCATGGCCTGAGGACTCCTTTTATCTCTTGCATATCA
>NW_017681802.1:9765-10871 GCF_001879085.1 Nicotiana attenuata | reverse complement strand
AGACCAAATATATCGTAATGAGTTATCGTTTTTTTTTTCTTGCATTCGGTTATTCAGTCTTAGGTGACAATGTCTCACTATATTATCTTTTTAAATTAAGTTAGTTGTAGTAAAATATTATTTAATATTAGATATTCTTTAAACTTTATATTGTCACTATTAATTTTTAGGAGGTATAATGTCAACTTTCATCCTAAATTTTAGAACACCAAAGGATTTAATTTTAATTTTCAAATCTTCATATAAGTCTTTTTTTAAATCACAAACAAGGCATCCGAAAAACTTTTATGGTGTATGATATCTTTATTTATTGAGCTAGCTAAATGAGAACAATATTTATTATGTTCAGAAAAAGTTCTTTAACGTTTATTTTATAATTTTATATAACTCAAATAAATTTTATTCATTTCACAATTCAAAAAGTGGTAGATCTTTTAAGAAAATATTATTGTCAGAAATACATATATAGTATCTACATAAAGCTCTAATTCATGGCCAAAAAAGAAAAACCGAATTTAAATTCAATCCACTATTTATCAAGATCTAATGGTTTGAATTGATTTCCTTACGAAATATGTTGGTGTAATTTAATTTTTAACATTCGAATGTAGTAAATTTTATTTGACAGAAAAGTTGGAAAATAATACCATAAGCATATATTTGGCTGGCGTAGGACTACAACCTGAAGTCAAATTACCTATTGATTTCACGTTCAGAAACCTCTTTTTTCTCTTTTTGGGTTTAAAACTTTTAATTATTTCTACTACATGTATTGCTATTTCAATATTTTGTTTGTTCGTAAGCTTCCATGGTTAGTTATTAATTGTTGGATAGGCTTTTGGAAGTTATTTAATTCTCTTTCTGATAGGTTTTTATAGAGAAGTTCGATTTTTTTCTATTATATTTTTGTATTTGATATTTATTTGTCTGATGAATATAGTATTCATATGATTTTTGGACGAGATTAGGAGGAATGAATTTGTTTAGTCTTTTAATTTTTTTTAGTGTGTCATGTATTTCATAGTTCTTGTAAAAAATTTGTTGGCATGATAACATAATCCTATTAATTTATGATCCAAGCTTTAATTATTGATCTAAACTTCATG
>NW_017681802.1:4915-6190 GCF_001879085.1 Nicotiana attenuata | reverse complement strand
AAGGCCTTTAGCGAAATGTTGTTCGCCTTTTTTACCCTTTAAAAAAAGAGTTTACATTGGATAAATTTGTAATTTTAAGTTGCTTTCCAAAATTTTAGGACTTTAAAATCAACTAAGTTGTTTATTAAATCTTTCCTTATTAAATTAGGTAGCAAATCCTAATATTTAGCACTTTAAATTATTAAACTTTTTACCTTAATGAATATCCTTAATTGACGTCTATTAATATTAGCGCTTTAAGACCTTATATGAATGTCCTTATTTGACGTCTAATAATTTTAAAGCTTTAATACTATATTAAACTATAAGATTTTCTTATTATTCAGAACTTTAGAAATTATGCGTAAATTTTCTAGAAGTAAAAAAGAACAATAATTCTGGAAGCACAAAAATGAATCAAAATTGGCATACTAATGAACAATGATTTCGGAAGCACTAAAACGAATCAAAATTGACATACTAATGATTTTTAACTATTTGAAATAAAAAATTCTATTGAACAAAGTTCTAATTATAGTTAAATTTTAAAATTGGGATGAACTAATATTAAGAATTTGATAATAAAAGTTAATTTATTTTCTTTAATGTTGAGAATAAATAATTAAGTTTTTGAATTAATTAATGCAAAAGAGTTCAAGTTAATATTTTTTTTAAAATTCATTATATAAGTAAGTTTATTTGTCACGTTGACAACTCTTTAAGGTATATAAATTAATTTTTGTAGTTGTAGGAAGAGAATTAATGGTGAAAGAAATTAAAAAGTCAATTTATGGTGTAAATTAAGCGTCAAATTGATAATAATATGAATTTGAAGCAATAAAGATGACATGGTAGAAGACCAAATATATCGTAATGAGTTATCGTTTTTTTTTTCTTGCATTCGGTTATTCAGTCTTAGGTGACAATGTCTCACTATATTATCTTTTTAAATTAAGTTAGTTGTAGTAAAATATTATTTAATATTAGATATTCTTTAAACTTTATATTGTCACTATTAATTTTTAGGAGGTATAATGTCAACTTTCATCCTAAATTTTAGAACACCAAAGGATTTAATTTTAATTTTCAAATCTTCATATAAGTCTTTTTTAAATCACAAACAAGGCATCCGAAAAACTTTTATGGTGTATGATATCTTTATTTATTGAGCTAGCTAAATTAGAACAATATTTATTATGTTCAGAAAAAGTTCTTTAACGTTTATTTTATAATTTTATATAACTCAAATAAATTTTATTCATTTCACAATTCAAAAAGTGGTAGATCTTTTAAGAA
>NW_017681802.1:0-881 GCF_001879085.1 Nicotiana attenuata | reverse complement strand
CCTTCTTTGTCTGAAATTTGTTCCTAAAGAAGAGAGTTTTTTAATATGTCAACACTGTTGGTGTCAATATCTATTCAACCACTCCTGCTTCATTCTTCAACGAGTATTTTGGTAGGAAAGAGAGAGCCATCTTTAGGCACTCAATACAGATGACACACAACAGAAGCAAGGCGTTGAGTTTTTTTTATTATCAGAACACCATTGTTAATTTATATATTCTAAAATGTCATCATTATACTATGTATATATGCATTTTATACATTATATACAATAATAATACTTCGTAAATATACATAGAAGTATACATGGAATATATATATATATATTAAAAGCACGAAGGCCTTTAGCGAAATGTTGTTCGCCTTTTTTACCCTTTAAAAAAAGAGTTTACATTGGATAAATTTGTAATTTTAAGTTGCTTTCCAAAATTTTAGGACTTTAAAATCAACTAAGTTGTTTATTAAATCTTTCCTTATTAAATTAGATAGCAAATCCTAATATTTAGCACTTTAAATTATTAAACTTTTTACCTTAATGAATATCCTTAATTGACGTCTATTAATATTAGCGCTTTAAGACCTTATATGAATGTCCTTATTTGACGTCTAATAATTTTAAAGCTTTAATACTATATTAAACTATAAGATTTTCTTATTATTCAGAACTTTAGAAATTATGCGTAAATTTTCTAGAAGTAAAAAAGAACAATAATTCTGGAAGCACAAAAATGAATCAAAATTGGCATACTAATGAACAATGATTTCGGAAGCACTAAAACGAATCAAAATTGACATACTAATGATTTTTAACTATTTGAAATAAAAAATTCTATTGAACAAAGTTCTAATTATAGTTAAATTTTAAAATTGGGATGAACTAAT
>NW_017681801.1:10345-10871 GCF_001879085.1 Nicotiana attenuata | reverse complement strand
ATTGAATCAGAAAAGCACCAATTTTATACCAACAAAAAAACAGCAACACGAAAATCAAATATGTTGTAATATAGATAAAACATAGAAACCGTAAAGAAAATGGAGAAACTGATCATCGGCGATCAGAGATTCAAATGTTAAAAAGAAAAGTTTTCGAAAACGAAATAACATAACAACAAAGCATTTATTTTGCAATAAAAACAGAACACAAAATCGAATGCATTAGATGATCACAATACAGTTAATTAGATGTAACTGTATTTTCTTGGTGTCCTGAGCTGAAGTTAATTAGACAAAAACTTCAGCTCTATAGCTGAAGTTTTTCAGTTACAACACAAAAACTTCAGCTCTAGAGCTGAATTTTTCTAGTTACAACATAGAAACTTCAGCTCTAGAGCTGAAGTATTCCAGTACAAAAGAAAAACTTCAGCTCTAGAGCTGAAGTTTTTATTTTATAACTGGCAAACTTCAGCTCTTAGAGCTGAAGTTTCCCGGTTACTAACAAAACTTATAAATAAAACCTTCA
>NW_017681801.1:3929-5960 GCF_001879085.1 Nicotiana attenuata | reverse complement strand
TCCCAGGGGCCTCGGGTGGAGTTCCGAATGGTTAACGGATCAAATTTGGAGTTTGAAGAAGGGCTTCAGCAGCTGGTATCTGGTGTAGCCGCACCTGCGAGGTTTTGGCCGCAGGTGCGGAGCCGCAGAAGCGGCCAAAGAAGCGCAGAAGTGGTTGAGAAGGGAGAAGGCTGGGACCGCAGATGTGGTCAAGTCGCCGCAGAAGCGGGACCGCACCTGCGGAAGGAGGAGCGCAGAAGCGGAAATAGGGGGCCTGGTGAAGGACCGCAGATGCGGTAGTGGGGCCGCACCTGCGGAACCGCAGAAGTGGTCAATTGACCGCAGGTGCAGAAAGGCTGGAGGCAGTGCGTTCTTTTAAAATCTGGAGATGGTCATTTTTCTCCCATTTTCATTTGGTGTGGGAGATATTGGAGAGATTCAAGGGGAAATGTTCTTCAAGTATCTCAAGGTAAGTTGTTCCCGCTCATTACAAGTTAAATACATGATTTAGATATGGATTTGAACATGGAAATTAGTGGAAAACTTGGGGTTTGAGGGAAAATCTAGAAATTTAGTATTCTTGAATTTTGACCACGATTTTGGGCATGAAATTGAGAGTAAATTATATATTTGAGTTCATGAGGTTATGGGCAAACTTTATCTTCGAAAAATTTCGGAATCCGGGCACGTGGGCCCGAGGGAGTTTTTGTCAACTTTTCGATCGGGGTTAGGAATTGTTATAAATGGGATCATTAGGAGTAATTGAGCATATATTAATGGATTTGCATAACTATTGGCTAGTTTTGGAGCATTGTGCATCAATTTGAGTCTTCGGAAGGGCGTGGAATGCTAGTTATGGAACTTCAGAGCGAGGTGAGTCTCCGTTATAACCTTGTAAGAGGGAATTGTCCCCATTGGTGAATTAATCGAATATGTGCTGTTAATTGTGGGGGCTACGTACGCACCGAGGGGACGAGAGTCCGTGCGTAGCTACTATTATGCTTAAGTCCGGGTAGTCTAGGACCCAAAAGCATGTTTTACTTGTAATATTTGCAATCTTGTTGTCTAATTGAAATGCTTAAAACATATTGAAATGTATAAATGAATTTATAAAAACTAGACATCGTTACTTGACTTTTAAATAGAGAGTTTTCTTTTTATTGGATAATTGATTCCCTGATGGTTTCTTGATTGACTATTTGGAGTGTTTATTTAAATTTGACCGTGTTGCTTGTATGATTCGCGAGTGGGGTAATAGATGCATCTATGGTTCGCACCATTCGACCCTCTGGCAGTGCACAGTTTAAATATTGTTGGATCGGACCGTACGTCCTCGGCATGATTTGTGCATGCTTATATTGCTTGCCTTGAAATTTATTGAAGTTGATATTGTTTCTTCTCGGTTGAGAATATATGTATAAATGATGATAAAGGAATTTGGGAATTTCCTATAAAAGAAAGTATTGTTTACTCACTTCACTCTATTGAATTATAATCATGTTTGCGAAAACCCTCGATTATTATATTATTGTGTACCATTACTGGACCACTAGTAAGTGTCGAAGTCGACCTCTCGTCTCTACTTCTTCGAGATTAAACGGGATACTTACTGAGTACACGTTGTTTTCGTACTCATGCTACACTTGCTGTGCATTTTTGTTGCACAAGCACATGTATTTCTAGTGGCCTACTGGGCGTAGCAGCATGGATGATACGGGGACTAGGTGAGGTGCATTTCTCGAGGCGACCCGGAGCCAGTATAGTCTCTTTCAGCGTATTGTATTTACTTCTGTCCAATTTGTATTCTGGACAGTTATTGTACTTTATTCAATTTTTCTTAGTAATTGCTCATGCACTTGTGACACCGGGTTCTGGGATGTCTATGGGATTATTCAGTATTTGGAAATTGTTAAAGATTTCATTATTTATTCAGTGGAAATTATTCGTTATTGTTTTAAATGTATGAAAGAAGTGAAATTTAGAAATATATAAACGAGAAGTTACTAGTTATGTAGTGTTGGCTTGCCTGACAATGGTGTCCGGCGCCATCAC
>NW_017681801.1:0-2982 GCF_001879085.1 Nicotiana attenuata | reverse complement strand
GCTTGTTATGTGTAGGCGGATCCCGGAAGGGCTATGGTGGCTTAGACCACTACTTGAAGGTTGCATATTCTACAGTCATGAAGATATTACTTGTGTGTTGCCATGGTTCTCTTAGAATGAGTTAAGTAAAAAGTGTTTATATGATGAAGTGTTTACCCTATTAGTGAGTCAGGAGTTATGATAAAACTCTGGCAGTATCGTATATTGGCATGTTAGGTGCAGTGAGCGGTATGAAATTCGAAGGTGAGGATCAAGGTTGCGGCTTGGTGTTGACAAGGGTGTCACGAGCTCGGATGAGAATGAAAGGGGTTTGAATGATTAAAGTAAGCTGGTATTGTCTTCAGCGTTACCTGGGATCAGTGTTTTGTGGAAGAGGCCTTGCATCCTGGTTATGGATTCTTGATCGCTTTTCAGCGTTTGTGCGGCCGGTGGTATGGATGTGTAGACTTGTTATCTGTAACGGAAGATCGTGGGAGCCTGTCCCACGGGAAGATTCTATATGTGTGGCATGTAGTTACTTGATTGATTGAAGAATGAAACCGAGCGTGAAGATTATGGTGATATCATTACTTTGAGAATTTATGCCTGGAGAGCACTCGGATTATTGGGTTGTGGACTGTGGGGGATTACTTCGGTTATAATGGTCGTTCTTGTGTGTTATGGGAAAAAGGAGTTATTATGGACCCATAAAAGATTATTGGCCTAGTTTGGTACGATCAGAATCAGCTTGAGGTCTGTGGATGGATCTAAATATGAATATGGGCTCTATATCGGGCTGAATGTTTCATTTCAGCACAGCGCTCCTTATGGAGAAGTATTCAGACGTTGGATGTTATTTTGTCGTCGGCTATTTCATGTAATGTTATATTGTGCCGCGTGAGTTGTGAACAGCTCGATAATGTTCTTATGTGTTGAGGTTCCGCGTAGCGATGGTGTTATGTGAGCAGGATGGCTCTTTAGTTTCAGAACATATATCGCACCTCAGTTGTGCTTGAGTTTGTTAGCTCATGGCGCTATATGTCCCCTCAAGGATGGTATTATGCACTTAGCGTGCTTGTGGCCGATATTCGGTATCTTGTTGTAATGAGCAATTTAGCTCGATGTGTATCTTCTTATGTGAGTTTTATGTGCACATCGGGTTGCACGCCCCAACGGTGTGATGATAATTACAGTCCCTTATATTCTATTTTGTGTGTTTTGTTTCCATTTTCGGAGGTGAGTTCATATTGGCTGCGTGAGTGGATTAGTCCCTTTCAGAACTCGTCTTTCTTATGTATCATGTTCGAGTGGGTAGCCTATTGGCACGTTGTGGCATCATGTGAGACTTTTGGTCAAGTCTGGGGTGGCTGTTGCCTGAGCAAGATAAGGTTATTGGATCTAGGATCAGTGCAATCGGATTGTATGAAGTATATTAAAGAGCAAAGATCATTATTGGGTTCAGAATGAGGTAATGTTCTTGTCAGGAGTGTAGCCTCAATGATTTGTTGACCCAGCAGTTGGTTATGAATTTCTGCATGTCTCTTTTGTCGTGGCAGTATTGTAAAAGTTGGAACACGACTTAAATGTATCATGAGGTGCATTGTGAGCATCAGATTCGGGGAATGTCAACTATTATGATCAGAGAACGTTATTATGGTCCTGTGAATAACGTGGTGCATAGTGTGAATTCAGCAAAGGTATGTAATCTTGTGTCGGTGCATCATGTGGTGATTGATACGGTGTTCATACGTTGGAAGCAGGCCTGGCTGAGAATTTCGGATGTTGAAACTGAGCTCTAAGGCTCATTTGTTTGAATAAAAGAGAATATCTTCAGATTTGCTCGGGCTAATGTGCTCAACTGAGTTGTGATAGCACGGGTAGGTGCATGAGGTGTTAAATAGTGATGTCGACAACTCCAGCACAGTTCTTAGCACGTTCGAGGATGAACGTATGTTTAAGTGGGAGAGAATGTAACGACCCGATCGGTTGTTCGGAGCTCTAGCGCATCGTTCAGCAGTTTGAGGCCATGAGCAGCTTCATTTCAGGTATTTTGACTTGTACGCATGGTCGGAATTGAATTCCGGGAAGTTTGGAGGTAATTTGGAAAGAGAATTCTCATTTTTTGGAAGCTTTAAGTTGAAAGAATTGACTAAGATTGGATATTAGAGTAAATGACCTCGGAATCGGGATTTGAAGGTTCCAGCAGGTTCGTATGATGATTTCGGACTTGGGCGTATGCCCGAATCGGGTTTTGGGTGACCCGGGAGCGTTTTGGCGTCTATTGTGGAAGTTAGCATTTTGGAAGAATTTCATAAATTTGGGTTGAAGTGCATTTCAGTGTTATCAACGTCCGTTTGGGATTCCGAGTCTGGGAATAGCTCCGTATGGTGATTCTGGTATTGGGAGCACGATCGGAAGTGAATTTGGTGGTCTGTAGGTCGTTTTTGAGTCATTTGGCTAAAGATGGAAATTTGAAGGTTTTCGAGAAGTTTGACCGGAAGTGGACTTTTTGATATTGGGGTCGTATCCCGATTTCGAAAGTTGGAGTAGGTCCGCAATGTCGAATATTACTTGTGTGCAAAATTTGAGGTCAATCGGACGTGATTTGATAGGTTTCGGCATCAAAAGTAGAAGTTTGAAGTTCTAAAGTTCATAAAGTTTGAATTGAGGTGTGATTCGCGATTTCGGCGTTGTTTGATGTGATTTGAGGCCTCGAGCAGGTCCGCATTATGTATTGGGACTGGTTGGCATGATTGGTTGGGGTCCCAGGGGCCTCGGGTGGATTCCGAATGGTTAACGGATCAAATTTGGAGTTTGAAGAAGGGCTTCAGCAGCTGGTATCTGGTGTAGCCGCACCTGCGAGGTTTTGGCCGCAGGTGCGGAGCCGCAGAAGCGGCCAAAGAAGCGCAGAAGTGGTTGAGAAGGGAGAAGGCGTGGGCCGCAGATGTGGTCAAGTCGCCGCAGAAGCGGGACCGCGACCTGCGGGAAGGAGGGAGCGGCAGG
>NW_017681800.1:6985-10872 GCF_001879085.1 Nicotiana attenuata | reverse complement strand
ACCGAGGCGACGGCCCGATCCAACAGAAAGTAAATATGCACTTGCCGAGGGTCGATGGCGCGCCTATAGATGCATCTATTTAATCTGCCGAGGCGTTCGGCCCGTTCCAAAATAAACACACACAGACAAACAGTCAGTCATGAAGTCCACATAGAGCAATTGTCCAAGGAAGGCCAATTCTCTTTAATAGTTTGAGAAAACGAAGCTTAAGTCTTTTAGAAATTCTTTTATAAATTTAATGTGATTTAAGCAATTCAAACCTTCAAAGGGGTTCACAATTAATCCAAATATAGCATGCTCAATCAATCAAGTAAGAACTTATCAGGGAGTGTTTATCGATATATACATATATATCAATTCCTCTTTTAACAGAATTTTACAAGTAAGGTTAAATCTCTTTAGAAATTCATTTACAAATTCCATGTGACACAAGCAATTCGAGCTATCCAAGAATTTACAATTAATTCAAGTATTCATGCTTTTGGGTCCTAGCTACCCGGACAATAGCAAATAGTAGATACGCACGGACTCTCGTCACCTCGTGCGTGCGTAGCCCCCAAAAATAGGAGCACATAACCAATTTAACTCACCTATGGGGAAATTTCCCCCTCACAAGATTAGAAAGGAGACTCACCTCGCTCCGAAGACTCATAACCGGCGTTCTACATTCTTCCGAAGGCTTGAACCGACGCACAATGCACCAAAGCTAGCCAATTAACGACAAACTAATGAGAACATGCTCAAATACTTGTTAGAAATTCAAATTATACAGATTCCCAACTCCGCTTAGTGAAATGACCAAAATACCCTCGGGCCTACGTGCCCGGATTCCGAAATTTCTCGAAGAAAAAGGTTACCCATGACCTTAGGAACTCAAATATGTGATTTTCTCCTAATTCCATACTCAAAATCGTGGTCAAATTCGAAGAAATGTAAATTCCTAGGTTTTCCACCAAAACCCCAAATTTCCATAATTTCCTTGCCTAAATCCATGTATAAACCTTGTATTTAACTCAAAGCTAGCATAAATTACTTACCTCATGACAAGTGACGAAAATGGCATCTCCAAGCTGCTCCCCATCGACTCCAATGAAAGAAAAATGGGGTTGAAATGAACTCAACCCCGAACTTAAAACATCTCACTGCCCCAGCTGCTTCCGCTTCTGCGACTTCTCGCCGCTTCTGCGGCTTTGGGCAAAAGGAAGCTGACCGCTTCTGCGGTCTGGGGGCCGCTTAAGCGGAACCGCTTTTGCGGTCCCTGGGCCGCTTCTGCGGTTTCCTTGGACCTGGCCCCCTTCCGCTTCTGCGAGCTTTTGACCGCATCTGCGGTCCAAGAACCGCAGATGCGGTTATGACAGAAGCAGCAAATCTCAAGCCTTCCCAAATTCCATTTTTGATCCGTTAACCATCCGGAATCCACCCGAGGCCCCCGGGACCCCGACCAATCATACCAACCAATCCCAAAACACATTACGGACTTGCTCGAGGCCTCAAATCACATCAAACAACGCTAAAATCATGAATCAACCGCCAATCCAAGCTTTATGAACTTTAGAACTTCCAACTTCTACTTTCGATGCTTAAACCTGTCAAATCACGTCCGATTGACCTCAAATTTTGCACGCAAGTCATATTTGACATTACGGACCTACTGCAAACTTCCGGAATCGGATTCTGACCCCGATATCAAAAAGTCAACCTCCGGTCAAACTTCTCAAAAGCCTTCAAATTTCTATCTTTAGCCAAATGGCTCCAAAATGACCTACGGACCTCCAAATTCACTTCCGATCGCGCTTCCAACTCCAGAATCACCATACGGAGCTATACGCAGTCTCGGAATCCCAAACGGACATTGATGACATTAAAATGCACTTCAAACCAAACTTATGAAATTTCTTCTAAAATGCTAACTTCCATAATAGGCGCCAAAACGCTCCCGGGTTATCCAAAACCTGGACCGGGCATATGCCCAAGCCCGAAATCATCATACGAACCTGTCGGAACCTTCAGATCCTGATTCCGAGGTCGTTTACTCAAAAATCCAATCCTAGTTCATTCTTTCAACTGCAAGCTTCCTAAATGACAATTCTCTTTCTAAATCAACTCTGAACTTCCCGGAACTTAATTCCGACCACGCGTACAAGTCATAATACTCGAAATGAAGCTGTTCATGGCCTCTGACTACTGAACGGAGCGCTAGGACTCAAAACGACCGGTCGGGTCGTTACATTTGGTGTTGACGCGAAGGTATAAGATCTGTGTTTAACATAGTTCAGTTGGTTTTCCTACAACTTGCATGTGATTCTGTGTTCATCACATATGTTTGTGAAGGTATTGAGTGTACGTTACTGCATTTAGTCGCATTTTCAATGTCCATATCTTCTGAATTTGGGCAGTTTTTAGAATTATTAGGCTATTTAACACTTGCTCTGTTTTGCATTATTTAAGAAGCAAATCTGCCCAGTTCTTTTTAGTGCAAATTCTGTACTTTTGGAGCTTGCGTTGGTTTTGGTTAGCTGGGCAGTCTACTTGTCTAGCTATGGTTGTTTGATTTGGCAATTGTCTACCAGACCTGGTGCATTTGTGTGCAATTTTCAGAAAGCGTCGTTTGTCTTCCTTTCTTTGAAATGGGTTTATGATGGACGATTTGATATCTTTTCTGTTGGGGTCGTACGTCTGCCCGTCGGCGCCTGAATTGTTCTGCTGTTCTTTGAAAATATATAGCAACCTGTGCTTAGATTCTTTTGCTATCAAGAGTGATCATATGTTCTGAGAAGTGAAATAGCTAGCTTATTGTCTTTAGTTTTCCATGAGTTGCATTATTCTGTTTTGAGAGCTTCTTACACAAGTTGCTAGCAACATTTGAGCTAACTTTGTTGTATGAACTTGAGTCAGTGCTTATTACATACGTTCCATGACCTGAATTTTCCTAAAGAGTAAGGTATAGAAGAGGTGATTTTTATATTTGAAAGTGGTACTCCCATGAAAAAGTGGTCTGCTACTGAGAGGGATTCTTTTATGATTTTATTGTATGCTTTCACCCGTTTACAATGGGCTCAGACTATTCATGTGAGTAGCTATAATAATAACAGGCCAATACGGATTCTCTTTAAGTGGTTAGGAATTTTGAATGGATGCTATATGGTACTATCTTCACATTAGTCCTTTGATGAGTTGAGGGGGACCATATTAGCCAAACGTACAATTTATGGCCCTCAAAGTTTAGTCTGAGTTTTCCTTTAAAAATTGGAGTTGAGGTGCGCCGTGCCAAATAAAATCACAAATTGCGTGGCCCTCTTTAATTGCTTTATTAAAAATATTTTAGAAATTCGGGACGTGCCATGTAGCGAATTTTCATGGCCTCCCGCAAAGTTAACAAGACGCTAGCCCCTTTAGGCGCGCTTTTTAATAATTTTACCTTCTTAACTACGGGTGTGCATTTCATGCGACCCAAATCCAAATCCCAAAATGTTGAATAAGAGGTGTCAAGGATCCGGGTGCATTTCATGTGACGTGATCCAAAAACACGCTCTTAAACGACGTTCACTTTCATAAAAACTAATTAAAAGCGGTTAAACAATTCTAAAGTTGCAATAGGATAACATGTATTAAAATCAGACTTTAGCCAAATATAGCAGTTGAGCGACCGTGCTAGAACCACGGAACTCGGGAATGCCTAACCCCTTCTCCCGGGTTAACAGAATTCCTTACCCGGATTTCTGGTTCGCGACTGTTAAACAGAGTCAAACCCTTTCCTCGATTCGGGATTCAAACCGGTGACTTGGGACACCATAAATCTCCCAAGTGGCGACTCTGAACTTCTTAATAAACGAATCCCGTTTCGATTGTCCTTTAATTGGAAAAACTCCTTTTATTATACCCTTCAC
>NW_017681800.1:0-5746 GCF_001879085.1 Nicotiana attenuata | reverse complement strand
CTACCAGTCGGGCGCGCACCACTGAGCAGATTTGATACTCCTACGGTGAGCTGCTTTCCTTTCCGTGCCGTGCAGCAGCTTGAAGGAGTTTTCTTATGTATTTATGCTGTCTATTCTGTTCAGACAGTAGGGTAGTGTATTTTGTTGTACATTCTACTAGTTGCCCACTACTTGTGACACCGGGTCTTGGCACACACATTAGTAGACGTTATTATTTTGGGGTTGTATAATTATCATGATTTTTATCATCATTTCTAATCTATTTCCAACTTAAAGAATTATTTCAATTATTTTGGGGTTAAAGTGATTGAAAGTTTAATTTGTATTTTTTTCCGCGTTGGCTTGCCCAGCAATGGCGTTGGGCGCCATCATGACCTATTACGAAAATGGGTCGTGACATTCAATCTCTTTTATGGCTGTAATATTTAGCTCTAGAGATATTTTGATTAGTCCATTGATCATGAGTGTGATGTCCTAGCATTAGATTGAAGTTTTAAGCTGTATGATTCTTTTGCTTAGTTGTCAGCTTGTTTGAAACTGGCTATAGGTGAAGGAAATGCCCTGTTGTGTTTGCAGTAACAGTCTAGGCCAATGTTGAATCGTTTGTTTGTGTTTGAATGTTATTTTGTTGGACTTGATGTTTAAAATCATGGCTATCTAATGTCAATCTCACCAGGTTCTGTTGATATGGTATGTTATAAAGGTTTAATCAAGGTTTTGATTTTCATATCATTGTTCTTAAGTTAGTTTGGGCTAAAAGTTAAAGTGGAATGTTATATGGTTTGTGTTTGTATTTCATTAATACCATTGAACTCAAATAGTGCTCTCTTTTAAAATGTGATATAGCCTTTAGCCTGTTTTGTGTATTGATGAAAGTCCATTAAGCTTAGTTGGTATTGTCAAATGCAAAGATCAGTCATGCTTTTGTGGGGATTCGATTTTAAGTCTCTTTTCTTCATTAAATTTGGGCTCATTTTGGGCCCACGCCTGAAGGCCCTTGTGAATGGGAGAATGGTATGCTTTGTTATGTTTGGGCATGTTTTTCTTTTCGACACAGTCATCTCAGCTGATGACCACTGCTGGCCCAAGCCCTAAAAATTGAACGTTTGTTTTAGTTCAATGCAAGCCTTAGTTATTAAGTTAAGTTTGTACTTTAGCCTAAAATGATTATAATTTCTTTGGCCTTTTTTTAATTAGCTAGACTCTTAAAATTAGTTTGAGGTGTGCCATATTAGCCAAACGTATAATTTATGGCCCTCAAAATTAAATTTAGAAACCCTTTTGTTAGAATAATTTGAGCCGTGCCATGCCAAATAAAATCTCAAAACCCATGGCCTTCACTTAATTAATGTTAAACCTTAGAAATCGAGGTGTGCTGCTTAGTTGAATTTTTCGTGGCCCTCACAAACTTGAAAGTGCGTAGTTGCTTTAGGCGCAATATTTAAATTAATTTCCTTAAACCCGGTGTGCATTTCATATGACCCAAATCCAATTCTCAACAACGTTAAATAAAATATGTCGTGGATCGCGGGTGCATTTCATGTGGCGTGGTTCAAGACGTGTTTTAGATAACGTTGAATATTACTAAAATTAATTAAAAGTGGCTAATAAGTTAAAATATACCATAGGCTAAAACCTGTATAAAAATCAGGTAATAGGCCAATTGTAATAGTTTAAGCGATCGTGCTAGAACCACGGAATCCGGGGATGCCTAACACTTTCCCCCGGGTTAACAGAATTCCTTATGCAGAATTTCTGGTTCGCAGACTTCAAAAGGAAAGTCGAAATTTCCTCGATTTAGGATTTAAAATAAACCGGTGACTTGGAACACCAATTAAAATATTCCAAGTGGCAACTCTAAATTGGAAAAACTCCCTTGTACGACCTTCGGGTGTGTAAAAAGGAGGTGTGACAGATCTGGCGACTCTGCTGGGGATCCAAACCCAAAACTTCGGTTCAGGGTTTAAGAATTCGAGCTTAGAATAACTGTTATAGTTGGCTTGTTTTATCTGATTTTTACATGTTGAGCCTAATGTGCTAAATGCCGCTTTTACCGCTTTGATATTGTTGGGATCGTATATAAATTTCTACGAAACCCTCCTCTCTCTGAGTCTTCTAAATCATCTGAGAAGTGTACACTTCGTGTAACTTCTTTTCTATTAGAGTCATATCCCAATTTTAGAACGAGGTTCGGACAAGTTGCAAAGCCGGTGAAGCTTCTGTATTCCTGGTACGCTGCCCCCCTTGGCTCGAGCTGTCCGCTCGGGTAAGCCAGGTTTAGAACAATACACCCAGGTTTTTAAACCTAGAATAACATAGCCTCATGCCGGATCCCTAGTAGGAACATTTGTTTGCATCACGCGCATCTGACTTTGGGGACTCTACACAGGGGTCGGGTCCGTCTAGGACAGGTGTACCCAAATTAAAAAGACCATCCTGATGCATCTTACGTGCTACTTGCGCATCTGTTTGTTCCGGCTTGCATGTTGACCGGCTTCTAGAATAGGGAAAAAAAAGAAAAAGAAAAAAAAAGAAAATAAAAAAAAAGTGAGAGGTATGTATTTAGAAAATTCTGAAACTCAGCCGAAATTCTGAAAGAAAAAAAGAAAAGTCATTTCAAAATGAGCCCAAAATATTCAAGTGTCATACTTCCCCGTTCCGTCAAAACTGACCGAACTACACGGGTCTGATTCTCACCGGATGTGAGATTCGTAGGCAAACCTCATCGGTTCCGGCCCCAATTTTAAAAAATCCAAAAATATTTTCCTTTAATTCCTTACTTGGAAGTATTTTCTTAGAAAATTCAAAAAAAAAAAAGAAAAAAAAAAGAAGAAGTTTTTTTAACTCAAAAAGTAGTTTCCTTCTTTCTAAAGTCTTTCATACAAAAAAAAAACAATCAATAAAAATCAAAATCCAAAATACGGGTTTCCTTCATTTTGAAATGTTTTTCCAAAAAAATAAAAAATCCAATAAAAAATCAGAAACAAAAATCCAAAAATACTTTTTTTTTTCTCTTCTTTGTAAATGTCCATAAAAATTTTGAAAAGTTCAAAAATATTTTTGCTTTTCTTTAGAAGTACTTTTGTAAATAAATAAAAAGCTCAGAAATTAAAACATTTTCTTAAATGTCCCTCTTTCGAAAATTAAGAGGCAACAACCAAAATTCAAAAAAAAATTATTTTTCTTTCTTCTTTAGAGAAAGAGAAAACGAATGAAAATTCAAACAAAATATTTTCTTCTTACTTTTAAAATTCCCAAAGTTCAAATCAAAAGAAGAGGAGTTTTTAGAAGTCTCTTTCAAAAAATGAATAAATAAAAAATCAATCAAAAAGAAAAAAAAATATTTCCTTTCTTCTTTTGAAGCATTTCTTTCAAAAAAAAAATTAGTTTATTTACTCTATCTTCCCGAACTACGCCAGATCTGATTCATGCGGGGTCATGATACGTAGGCAATCCCCATCGGATTCGATCATAGCCATAAAATTAGTTGAGTGAAAAAATAAAAAGAAAGAGAAAAAAAGAGTGACAAAAACAAACCAAAAAAAAAAGAAAAAAAAAGAGTGCAAAAATAAAAGAGCGGCAAAAACGAGATGAAAAAAAGAGGTATAGAGTGAAAAGGGCTAGTTAAGGCCGGGATGAAACATGCAATCGTTCAAACACACGGTAGAAGTGTTTAATTGTTAGGTGCATTGCATCCCAACGTGCGATTTCCTATATGTTAAATGTTTCAAAACTAACAAGGTTGTTGGATGTGCAAATTAGCCAGGTTTTGGTGGTTGGTTTTGTTGGTAGTCTAGCCTCCCCTCCTTCACAACATCCAAAGGCACAGATGGCCTCCGCAAGCAATCTACCAATCATCGGTCCTGAGGATAGCCCAGCATCGGCTATTCTGCAGCTAGAATCAGCAGTTGCTGAAGAGAATAAGATGTTGCATCTCCGCATATGGGAAATGTGGGACGCTTGGTCTAATAGTAGGGAACCGCCAAGTGCAATCCCTGGGTTCCCTGAATTGATCCGCAGGTCAGGTGAGGTTACTAATGCCCCTGTGCCCAACCCGCTCATCCCATGCAGGCACCCTCCAATGCCCTCCAATGATCCTGACATGCCTTCTGTGGTTCGCCCCCAGGCACCGGCTCCAAGGGCACCCCCTCCAATGTTCACTTTTCAGGTTCCACAGTTTCAATCAGACATAACATATGTGACCCCGGACTCTTTCACTCAACTTCCGCGATATGATCTCTCGGTGGAGCAAGAAAAGGTCGTTAAAAATCCCGAGCAAGAGGAGATTGCTCGGAAGATGAAGAGCCTGGAGGAAAGCTTGAAAAACATGCAAGGTTTGAGTGGCCAAAAGAATGTCTCATACTCTGACCTCTGTATGTTTCCTCATGTCCACATGCCAGTTGGCTTCAAGATGCCAAAATTTAAAAAGTACGACGGGCATGGAGACCCGGTTGCTCACCTGAAACGATACTATAACCAGTTGAGGGGTGCTGGTGGAAAAGAGGAGCTGGTAATGGCCTATTTTGGGGAAAGCCTCACCGAAATTGTTTCTGAGTGGTATACGGATCAAGAAATTACTCATTGGCATGTGTGGGACGATATGGCTCGAGATTTTTCCGTCAATTCCAATATAATGTGGACATCGCTCCCGACAGAAACTCGCTGTCCAATTTGAAAAAGAAAACCGTGGAAAGCTCCCACGAATATGTTGTCAAATGGCGTGAGCAAGCTGCCTGGGTAACGCCTCCAATGGACGAAACTGACATGATCACGGTCTTTCTGCAGGCCCAAGAGGCTGACTACTTCCAGAACATGATGTCTGCTGTGGGTAAGCCGTTCGCTGAGGCTATCAAAATTGGGGAAATGGTTGAAAACGGTTTAAAAACAGGTCGAATCTTGAGTCATGCTGCTTTCAAGGCCACATCACAGTCTACTCAGAATGGTTCGGAGGATTTGATGAACAGAAATGGGAGTGAAGAGGGAGCCATGATGGTTTCAAGCTCGAGGGGGGCCCGCAGGTCATTCAACCAATCATATGTGCCTCATATCGTCCCACCACACTATTATCCCCTTCAAGATGCTGCTTATGCCATGGCACCGCCTTCCTATGCGGTGATGAACGTGCAACCTTACACGCGGCCACAATATTATACACAAAACCGAGCTCCACCTCCTAGAAATGCCTATCCTTACCAAGCTCCATATAATCCTCAACCAAATGATTCCCAATGCAATCCTCGCCCAAGAGAGCCTTTCAGAAAGAATCAGTTCACCCCTATGGTGAATCGTATTCAAGCTTGTTCCAAAAGCTAATCAGGCTAAANTGAGAGTGTTGTCCAATGGTGCTTTGTATTCAACAGATGTAGGAGGCAAATGTGCGGATATGGTTATCAAGTCTGATGCAATCAAGATGTTACAAATGTTTTCCTTGGTTTGTTTAATTGTGTTGTTTGTACTTGGCATGTTTTGAAGATTGGAATGACGAAGGCTTTGTTCTGCTATCTAAACACTTTATCCTTTGTTACCCCTTTGAGCCTTATTTATTTTCTTTCATACCCCTCTTTTGGAATCAGTAGCGAAGTTCAGAAACGCAAGCGCAAAGGATAAGTAAAGGAACAAGAGAAAGGAGAAAGAAAAGAATGAAAAGAGAAGAAAGAAAAGAAGAAAGAAGAGAAGAAAGAAAGAAAGAAAGAAAGAAAGAAAAGAAAAAGAAAAGAAAACGAAAACAAACGAAACGAAACGAAAA
>NW_017681799.1:6249-10872 GCF_001879085.1 Nicotiana attenuata | reverse complement strand
CTTGTGAGCCGCTTTATGGAAGCTCCTACTACCTCCCATTTAAAGGTAGCAAAAAGAATACTTCGGTACATCAAAGATACACTTGATTATGGAATTCTTTATTCATCTTCTAAGGATTCTAAGTTTGTGGGATATTGTGATAGTGATTGGGCTGGTGATATTGATGATCGTAAAAGTACTACTGGGTTTGTTTTCTTTCTTGGAAATTCTGCATTTACATGGAATTCTAAAAAATAACCAATTGTTACTTTGTCAACTTGTGAGGCGGAGTATGTTGCAGCCTGCTCATGTGTTTGTCATGCAATTTGGTTAAGAAGTTTGTTGGAGGAACTTCACCAACCACAAAAGGATGCCACAAAGATTTTTGTTGACAACAAGTCGGCTATTGAGTTAGCCAAAAATCCTGTATTTCATGAAAGGAGCAAGCATATAGATACAAGGTATCACTTTATTAGAGATTGTATATCTAATAAAGTTGTGGAGCTTGAGCATGTGAAGTCGCAAGATCAAATTGCGGATATTTTCACCAAGCCATTAAAGATTGAAGTTTTTCAAAAGCTAAGAATGGCGCTTGGAGTGATGAAACAAGTTTAAGGGGGGATGTTAAAATTATAATAAACTTGTTTCCATTAGTTCACATTTATATTAAATATGTTTAGATTAGTTCATATTAGTATGAGATGTATGAACAAGTGTAGACTAATGTGGACTTTATTATGAGATGTATGAACTAGTGTAGACTAATGTGAATTTAGTTAGTGTGTTTACATGAAGTTTAGGCTAGATACATGTAGGAGTTCTACTATAAATACCCATGTATGCTAGCCATTTGGAACAAGTTAAGTTGAATGAAAAATATCATTTCTTCTCCATTCTTAAAGTGAGTTGTGAGTGTTTGAGTGTTTTGTTGTCTTGCTCTCCCAAATTATTTTTTTTCCAACAGTTGGATCGATTTTATCAACTTGTTGCTCTATTTCTTGTCTTTTCTTATGAGTGAAGTACTAATTCATTGTTGTAGACAAGTAAATGTGTGTCATAATCTGCAAAACCACATCTGCTCCTTAAGTCTTAAGACTATAAGTGAAGAGAAGAGAAAAAAGAGTATAAATTTCTAACACATCACTTGTATACGTGAAAAGTATAGGAATGGCAGGAGTAGAGGGATTAGTGGCGTTGGTGAAAAGGCCATGGCACTTGCTCTACGCATGGAGCGTCCATCCACTATCCATTTAGCATTTGACTTCCACCACGTAGATTTGCACTCTATACGCTGGAACAATTCATTGCGAGTACCAAAGTAAAATAAAAGATAAAATTAAGGTCTAGTCATCTCCAGAGATTTTTCAGAATGTGAATGTCTTGAAATCTAGAAAAATCAAACTTGAGAGTCAATGATATAACAAATAATGAGAATTATGAAAATTTGCTATGGAAGATGTGATACACGAATAGGAATAATTCCAAGAAGTTAATTAGTTCTTGAATTTTGAAAGTGTAATACATGTATAAGGATTTGACAAGTACTCAGCTCTAAAAAATATGACGTTAACTAAATGCAATATGTACATAATTAGTTATTTGAAAACTCTATACATTAGATCTCAAGAGAAACTTTATAGTTTACTTCTTGTAAGGTTGAAGGGATAATTTTGTTATTAAAGGGATTGACATGTCTCCTCTATCCTCTTTACGCCTCCATACATTGCTTGTGTTGGGAATTCCTCTCATTTGAGAAAAATTGGATGGAAAAGGACGACATATAATTTTTAATGAGACTGATAGTAATCCGTGGCAACTCCAGTCTCCATATGCGGAAAGGTGCGACTGTCAATGGGTAAGTTCGCATAACCGCTGCAATTTGTTTTTTTTTTTTTTCTTTTGTGTTTGTTTTAAATTTTAGGTTATTTAAAAGGGTAATTTAGTCTTTTGACTTTTTAGTTTAGGGCTCTACTAGAATGTAAAGGTAAAGAACTATATTAAAAGTGCAAACTATTAACATTTACCATTAAATTTTTGAAACTTTGTATAAAAATATACATATATATAGGTGTAATAATAAATTTGAAATAGGTAGTTGGTTTTGTTCGGTTTTTTTTTTCTGATTAAAACCAAAGCCAAACCAAATTTGATCGGTTTTTAAAATTCAAAACCAAAACCAAACCAAACCAAAAAGTATCAGTTTTTTTGGTCGGTTTGGTTTGGTTTTCGGTTTGGATCGATTTTTCGAGTTTTTATGAACACCCCTATATACTAAACTACTGGTGATGAATTCTTCCAATATCTTTTACCAAAATACCTAAAAACAACACAAATACTTTCACTCATTAGCAAAAGTTATGAAAAAATCACATAAAATTGAATCTTTAACTAATTTAAAAAGAAACTAACTTGCTGAACTTGATACGGAACCTCTTGCCAATCCGGAATGGGAGAAACTCGGAAGCTAAAGAACCAAAAAATTGGATCTATGAGAGAAATGATTCAAAGGGGCTTTAACAATTTGAAGAGACTTTAAGAGCTGCGATGAAATTTCTAAAAAGGAATGAGAAAAGAATTGATCAATGGGAATTAATAAGAGAAGGTAAGCTAAAAAGGCTACAATTTATTACTGATAAAAAGTAAGATAAAATTCACACATTACATGAAAAGGCTACACGACATACTAAACATATCAAAATATTGGGAGTAGTTATAGAAGATGAAAAGCTCTTCCATTTAAGTAGTAATCTAACATTAAGTAGCTCAAATTAATTATTTAATGGGAGGTAATTTTACTTTCAGATAGAGGTTAAATTAGTCGTTTAAATTTTGAAGGATATTTTAGTAAATCAACTTTACACTAAAGGGCTTCCCGCTTATATGATTTTTGATGATTGATGATGATCAGTTTAAGGATACTCTTATATCGCTAAAAGAGCAGAGAGTTAAATGGTGCAGTAGATACCTAAAAAATGAATCTTTAAGCAATAACAGAATATTGCCTTTTTATATCAGAAAAGACGACCAATGAAAGATGAAGTCATTCCCATGACCGGAGAAGGACAGAATATTGCCTTTTTTATCAGAACAAAAAATCAGAATATTGCTTTTTCAGAAGTTAACACAGGCGATCGAAAATTTGGTAGATTTGATTTTTTTTATTGGTGACTTGACCAGATGGACAGTTTAAGTTTGTACAAAATGATATCAGTTTTTTGTTATGGGTCAAAATCTGACCACACGTGGATGAGCACTAAAAGGAACGGTAAGGGGTCGACTAAGCCGTGGCCATACCCACAAGGCGTAATAACGATGAGTATCTCGGCCACTACCGAGATCGAGCCATCAGAAAACTTGTACGGCAAAGTAAATGTCGTGATACTTAGGGGAGCAACGGAAAGTGAGATCAGGAGAGGAAAGTCCTCTGGTTAAAGACCATTAGACAAAAGGGAATATTTATGATATATATAGGAGGAAGGAAGACAGGAAAAGGGGGTCTCTCTCCTACAGAGAAAAAAGGCAGAAGAACCAGAGAAAGCTATAGGAAAAAAACACGAGAAGTTGCATATCTTGGCGTAAATCTTTGTAATCGCCTTTCTTGAATCAATAAAGATAGATCTTGCAACAATCAATGGCATTCCCTCTGTTCCTCCTTTGTTTTTATATCACGGGACAATACATGATGGATGTTAGCATATTATTTATATTTAATATCTTCTATAAATCTTGAAAGTTCATGAGCTTGACTACATCTTATTCTCCTATCCAATATGCTTTGATGTTTAATCTAGAGTTAATTATTCTTGGCTAAGATTTATCCTCTATATTCTTATTCATTAGTTTAACAAAAAGCTTAATACTTTTTGGTCAAACAGTCCCCAATTGAAAGTCTAATTTAACTTTGCAAAAGTTAAAGTTGTTGGACTTTAAAGGCATTGGGCTTCAAAGACTTTAAGCATTGGGCTTTAAAGTCTAAGAGTGTGAATTGGAAATGGTGGAAAATAAAATGGAGGAAAATAAAATTTTGAATAAAGTGAGCTTTTGACTTGCACTTTGTCCCTCATTGGTGAGGGACAACTACATTTGTGTGCTTATATATAGAATCACTTCTTAAAGCTCTTAAAAGAAGGATCTCGTGGTGAGGGAACCCTAAAAAAGGATTTGGGCAAGGTCCCCGTGTCCCTGGAGATTGAGATCGTTCCTCTGCCTTCAACAGGTATACCCGAAGGGGAGAATGTGGAAACTCTCGAAGCAAATCAGAACGCCCCGAGTGAAGAGCTCGGGGCCATGACAACAGGTCACTCTCTTTCTTTACCATCTTATTCCGAGGATGCAATCGAAGATGCTAACGCTCTGCGTATGCCCCATCCGAGCAAGGTCCACGAGGAAGATCCCTTTCATGGTTGCAATGCTGGGATTGAAGATACCACCGACCTTAACGATGCTTCCACCATCTTTGAAGAGGCTCAACGTCTCCTTTCTCAGGTAAATATTGACTTTCAATGCTGTAATCTTTCTTTTCTTTCCTTTCCTTTGACTGACATATCTTCACTGCATGTATAGGCCATCGCCAAGTTTAGGACCGAGCTGAGCCAATGTGAGGCCGAGCTTAGGAAAGTTTTGGGCAAAGGAGAAGGCCCTGAG
>NW_017681799.1:0-4510 GCF_001879085.1 Nicotiana attenuata | reverse complement strand
GATTAGTGTTTTTCATGCTTTGCAGGCTATATCCAACGAATGAAGTCGATGAAGCAAGTTTGGGATCAATTACGGAGAAAAGGAGGCCAATCAAACAATGCCCACGAAATGCACCAAGTGAAGAGACAAAAGCAGAGCTAAACTTGGCCTGCCGCGGTCAGACCGTAATCGCGGTAGGACCGCGGCAGAGCAGAGCTGCAGATTCAGAGGACCTATCTGGCCGTGGTCCTGGCGTAACCGCGGTGGGACCGCGGTAGAACGCGGAAAAGCCAGGGACTAAAGTGTCAAGTCGAGAAAACTTGATGTAAAACCCATATAAAAAGTAGGAATTCGGCCACATTAGGTCAGATTTACTTTTGAGAGTACTTTGGCAAGAGAAACAAGTGTGAGAGATCACCAAAAACATCATTATTCTTATTCTCTTTTATTTTTCTTGCAATCTTCGATTATGAATCTTCTAGTAGTTTATTCCTCCAATGTTATGAGTAGCTAAACACCTTAATCTAAGGTTTTGGTGGAACCCGTTGGGGATGACTTGGTTGTTTTATTAATATAGTTGGATTTGATTGTTAATCTCTATTTGTTCATCTATGTTTTGATTGTGGTTAGTTGAAAGGGCCCTCAATTATCCGTTCCTATTTATTATGTATCTACTTGAGAGAGAGTGCATATTTAGGTGATTGTATGAATAACATCACTCCCGGAGGATAGACGAGAGTCATAACCGAGGGTTTAGAGGTTGGATTAGAGATAACGATACCTCGGGTGCAATCTAAGTGAACCATATTGTGAATCTAGCTAGCGTAGCTTGAGAGAGTGCGTCTAGTAAATTATCATAATTGCTTGAGAAAGATTTATGATAGCTGGAGCGTTCATGATTGATAGAGACAACTAAATCATAGTATAAGACATATACAACCAAGGAAATTACCAACGGGGGAAACCATTGCCTTAGACCTTATTCCAACTGTTTACACATCAAGCATAGTTACTTTCCAGCTGTTACTTATTTTCAGTCTTTAGTTGTTAGAAAAAATCAACCATTGTGAATCAAAAAGTTTGGGGAAATAGATTGTGTGAATTTAGTAAATCTGACAATAGTAACTGATAGGTTAGTTCTCTGTGGTTCGACTCTGGGCATAAATACTCAGATTATATTTGCAATGCCCGCATAGTCTTTTGCAAGACTCAGTTGAGCGTGATCAAATTTTGGCGCCGTTGCCGGGGAATTAACGGTGTTATCAATTACAATTGAAAGAAGTACAAAAATTCTAAGTGTAGTCAGTTTTCTCTATCCCCAATCTTTTCATTGAAATTCTAACGTTTGAAATCTTGTGGAAAGCAGATGTATGCCTAGAAGTTCCTCGAGGACTGGAGAACTGCTAGAAGGACTTTCAGACCCCGAGAAAACATTCAGGGCATTGAACCGTGCTAACAAGAGGCTCCAACAATCACATCAGTCACACCAGCTCGAATTTAACATGGGTGACGCAGAAAACAACATTGGAAACGTTTGGGATCTGCCGACAAACCCCAACGTAAGAGTAGTGGCACCCCTTATGCCCGAAGCTGCACTTTATGACTGGGCACAGCCCACAGCTGATAACTTGGCCACTGCCATAGTTGTGCCCGCAATTCAAGCGGAGACCTTCCAGATAACCAACAACATGCTGTATCTACTGGAGAATAATGGATTGTTCTCCGGATCACACATTGAAGACCCTCAGCAGCACCTAAAAAATTTTCTGTCAATTTGTGTGACCCAAAGGCAGCCAAATGTGATCCCCGAAGCTATCAAGTTGCTACTGTTCCCATTCTCTGTGACCGGGGAAGCTCAGACTTGGTTAAATTCGCTCCCTATCAATTCCATTGCCACCTGGGAGGAATTAGTCAAGCAGTTTCTGAACAAGTTCTATCCACCAAAAAAGACTACAAGACATATTGATGAAATATTGCAGTTTAAGCAGCAGCCGACTGAGTCCTTGCAAGAAACTTGGGAAAGATTTAAAGGAATGCTAGTGAAGTGTCCTCACCATGGCATTCCAGACCAGATGCTCGGCCAGAGATTCTACATGGGGCTAGCTGACCATTTAAAAGCAAATGTGGATGCTTCAGCTGGAGGTGCATTATTGAGTAAGACATTCACCGAGTGCAAAATCCTTCTTGACAAGATGTCACAAAATTCGGGGTGGATGACTAGAGCTACAACACTGGCACCCATAGTGCATTCAGTTCCTCTTGACCCAAACAATTCACATGCAGAGAATATGGCCACACTCATGACCCAGATGAGCATATTGACGAAGAAGATTGATGAGATGGGCACAAAACAGGTGCACATCGTTGATACAACGAATGGAGGACTATGTACACCGTGTATTAATCAGTCCTATGTGTGTTCATGGAGAGGAGAAGGTGAAAATCAAGGGGCACGGGAAGATATGAATTATGTCAACAACTATGGGGGTCAGAGACAAGGAGCACAGCAGTGGAGACATCAGCAAAATCAGCAGTACAAGCCTAATATACAGCAGCCTGGGGGTATGCACCCTCAAAACCAATTAGTGCCAGTACCTTATCAGAAACCACAGGGTTATCCACAGCAAAATCAGCAGCAATTAGCTTATCAACCACCCCCTCAGCAGCAAGATAACAACATGGTGGAAATCAGGGGTATGCTTCAGCAACTCATTGGGTCAAATAATAAAGTGCAGGAAAAATGGCAGTGCATGATTCAGCCATAAAGAATATTGAACGCAGCTGGGTCAGCTGTCCATGGCTTTGAACAACCGTCCTTCGGGAACTTTACCTGCAGACACAAACATAAACCCCAAGGAGCAAAACCCGAATCAGCTGATGGCAGTCAGTCTCCGGAATGGTAGAGATTTAGATAGAGAGCAGGAAATTGCACAAGCCAGCAAGAACACTACACCAGCCACTCCAGTTCAATTAGAGGTAGAAGAACCAACCGAACTTACTGAAGTGGTGGTTGAGCAGAGTCAGGAGGAAAAAGGCAAAGAAAAGGAGAACGAGCAAGTTGCAGAACAGGTGGCACCTCTTGTGCCAGAAAATCCTAACAGAGAGAAGCCAGCAAGCAATGCACAAAGGGTGATACCTGCACCCTTCCCTCAGAGACTGGTCAAACAAAAGAAGGCAGACCAATACAAAAAGTTCATGGAGATGCTGCGTCAAATTCAGTTAAATATTCCTCTAATGGATGCCTTGAGGGAGATGCCCGGTTATGCCAAGATGATGAAAGATCTAATGTCACGGAAGTTTGATTTTCAGGATCTATCCACCGTAACTCTGACACAGACCTGCAGTGCAGTGGTGGCAAAATCGATGGCTCAAAAGATGTCTGATCCAGGTAGCTTCACTATTCCATGCATAATTGGAAGTTGTGCCTTTGCAAAGGCGTTTTGTGATTTGGGAGCCAGCATAAATCTGATGCCGCTGGCAGTGTACACTAAACTGGGCATCGGCAGAGCTAGACCAACTTCTATGCTGCTACAGCTGGCTGATCGCACTGTGAAAAGACCAACTGGTATTCTTGATGATGTGCTGGTGCAAGTGGGGAAGTTCGTGTTCCCTGCAAACTTTGTGATTCTGGATTGTCAGGTGGATGAGGAGATACCCCTTACTTTAGGGAGACCATTTTAGCCACTGGGAGAGCACTGATATACTGTGAGACTGGGGAACTTAAAATGAGATTGAACGATGAAGAAGTATTATTCAATGTTCAGCAATCAATGAGGAGACCAAGTGAATATGCTAATTGCTCTCTAGTGGAGGCAGTGGATGTAATCCTGCAAGAAGATGATAGGACCCTAACTGTGAAAGATCCATTGGAGGCATGTCTGACGAATTTAGAAGAAATGGATGGTGAAGGGTTAGTTGAATGGGTTATGGCACTGGAAGGCCGAGGGTTTTGGTCAAGGGAACCTCAGTTCGAGTCCCTTGAGCTGGAAAAAAGGGCCACTCCGCCAGCAAAGCCATCAATAGAGGAACCACCCAAGCTGGAGCTGAAGCCACTCCCAGATCACCTCAGGTATGTATTCTTAGGCCCTGATTCGACCTTGCCTGTTATTATATCATCCTGTTTGCTAGATGTGCAGGTAGAACGGCTCTTACAGGTACTGCAGGATAACAAGACTGCCATTGGTTGGACCATGGCAGACATAAAGGGTATCAGCCCAGCCTTCTGTATGCATAAGATTCTCCTGGAGGAGGGGCACAGACCTTCCAGGGAACATCAGCGAAGGCTGAACCCTAATATGAAAGAGGTTGTAAAGAAAGAGGTGATCAAATGGTTAGATGCGGGAATCATTTTCCCCATCTCTGATAGTAATTGGGTCAGCCCTGTCCAATGTGTTCCGAAAAAAAGGGGAATGACTGTTGTGAAAAATGACAACAATGAGTTGATCTCAACTCGTACAGTCACAGGGTGGCGAATCTGCATGGATTACCGAAAATTGAACACGCCACCGGAAGGACCTCTTCCCTTGCCTTT
>NW_017681798.1:10445-10872 GCF_001879085.1 Nicotiana attenuata | reverse complement strand
GGTCGAACTCTTCTTCTTTTGGGCGAAGGACCTTGGCCTTAAAGGGTGTTATTTCAAACGTATCAAAATAGGAACCCGTCGTCATTCGATCGAGGTTGAACTCTTGTTCTTTTTGGCGACGGCCCTTGGCCATAAAGGGTGTTATTTCAAACTTATCAAAAGAGGAGCCCGTCATCTTTCGATCGAGGTCGAACTCTTCTTCTTTTTGGTGATGGCCCTTGTCCTTGAAGGGTGTTATTTCGAACTTATCGAAATAGTAACCCATCGTCGTTCGATTGAGATCGAACTCTTGTTCTTTTCGACGAAGGCCCTTGGCCTTAAAGGGTGTTATTTCGAACTTATCGAAATAGGAACCCGTCGTCGTTCGATCGAGGTCGAACTCTTCTTCTTTTTAACGAAGGCCCTTGGCCTTAAAGGGTGTTATTTC
>NW_017681798.1:5309-5671 GCF_001879085.1 Nicotiana attenuata | reverse complement strand
AGGTCGAACTCTTCTTCTTTTTTGTGAAGGACCTTTGCCTTAAAGGGTGTTATTTCGAACTTATCGAAATAGTCACCCGTCGTCGTTCGATCAAGGTCGAACTCTTCTTCTTTTTGGCGAAGGCCCTTGGCCTTAAAGGGTGTTATTTTGAACTTATCGAAATAGGAACCTGTCGTCGTTGGATCGAGGCCGAGCTCTTCTTCTTTTTGGCGAAGGCCCTTTGCCTTAAAGGGTGTTATTTCGTACCTATAAAAATAGGAACCCGTCATCATTCGATCGAGGTCGAACTCTTCTTCTTTATGGAGAAGGCCCTTGGCTTTAAAAGGTGTTATTTCCAACTTATCGAAATAGGAACCGTCGTC
>NW_017681798.1:0-353 GCF_001879085.1 Nicotiana attenuata | reverse complement strand
GAACTCTTGTTCTTTTTGGCGAAGGCCCTTGGCCTTAAAGGGTGTTATTTCAAACTTATCAAAATAGAAGCCCGTCGTCGTTCGATCGAGGTCGAACTCTTCTTCTTTTTGGCGAAGGCCCCTGGCCTTAAAGGGTATTATTTCGAACTTATCGAAACAGGAACCCATCGTCCTTGGATCGAGGTTGAACTCTTCTTCTTTTTGGCGAAAGCCCTTGGCCTTAAAGGGTGTTATTTCAAACTCATCGAAATAGGAAACCGTCGTCGTGCGATCAAGGTCGAACTCTTCTTCTTTTTGTGAAGGACCTTTGCCTTAAAGGGTGTTATTTCGAACTTATCGAAATAGTCACCCGT
>NW_017681797.1:10059-10873 GCF_001879085.1 Nicotiana attenuata | reverse complement strand
CTCAATTGGGTTATATGATGTTAGCTCTTGGTATGGGGTCTTATCGAAGCGCTTTATTTCATTTGATTATGTTCAACTGCCGGTAATCAATACACATTCTCATTGACCCATTCTCCTTTTTAACAACAATACCGGCGCACCCCAAGGCGAAACACTGGGCCTAATGAAGCCTTTCTCAAGCAAATCTTGCAACTGTTCTTTTAACTCTTTCAACTCCGGCAGGGCCATACGATATGGCGAAATAGAAATGGGCTGAGTGCCCGGAACCAGATCAATGCAGAAATCGATATCCCTGTCGGGTGGCATACCCGGCAGGTCTGAAGGAAAAACATCAGGGAACTCACAAAGAACGGGCACCGAATCGATAGAGGGAACCTCAGAACTGGAATCCCGAACATAAGCTAGATAAGCCAAACATCCCTTCACGACTATACGCCGAGCTTTCACATATGATATGACACTGCGTGTAGAATGACCTGGAGTCCCTCTCCACTCTAAGCGAGGCATACCCGGTAAAGCTAAGGTCACAGTCTTGGCATGGCAGTCCAAGATAGCGTGATAGGGTGATAACCAGTCCATCCTCAATAAATCACTAGGCATGACCAAATGCGGCGCAAAAATAAAACCGAAGCTTCTCTACCACAAACCAGAACAGTACCTGCACCTCCACCTCTAATACCTTTACCTCTACCTCTCGCATCTCTACCTCCACCTCTAATACCTTTACCTCCACAAAACCTCCGAAAACGTAGCTGATCTATCACCGGCCCGCTGCTGCTCGGCTGAAGAAGCGGTACATGACCTCGCCATTCAC
>NW_017681797.1:0-8272 GCF_001879085.1 Nicotiana attenuata | reverse complement strand
TCTCGTGGTAGGCGTACCACCCGCTCCCATTTCATTAAATCTCGTGGTAGGCGTACCACCCTCTCCCATTTTATTAAATCTCGTGGTAGGCGTCCACCCGCTCCCATTTCATTAAATCTCGTGGTAGGCGTACCACCCGCTCCCATTTCATTAAATCTCGTGGTAGGCGTACCACCCTCTCCCATTTTATTAAATCTCGTGGTAGGCGTCCACCCGCTCCCATTTCATTAAATCTCGTGGTAGGCGTACCACCCGCTCCCCTTTTATTAATCTCGTGGTAGGCGTACCACCCGCTCCCATTTCGTTAAATCTCGTGGTAGGCTTACCACCCGCTCTCATTTCATTAAATCTCGTGGTAGGCGTACCACCCGCTCCCAAGTCATTAAATCTCATGGTAGGCGTACCACCCGCTCCCATTTTATTAAATCTCGTGGTAGACGTACCATCCGCTCCCATTTCATTAAATCAATAGTCTTCCAAATGAAATTACTCCCACAAACGCATCAATTAATACGAATTCATAAGAGAACAAGTACACAATAATTATGATTCACTGAGAAAAACAAGTAATGACAAGTAGCAATTTAATTATGGACTTTAAGGAGCAAATAGACAATTTATTATTTAGTATGCTAAATGTCAAGTAGCAATTAAGTCATATAAACATGTAGCAATTATAGCATAAATTCAAGGCAAAATGTTGCGCAAGGATACCTCGAGCCAATAATAACAAGTAACACAATAAAGGAAAGTGCCAACATAAAGGATCATTGTAATAGTGGAATAAGACAATTAGTGCACTGGAACCGATAACAACAAGAAATTCAGTAAATAAAAGTAAAGGACAACATAACTCAATTATCAGCAAGAATCAGGAAAATCAAGACAAGTGCACGACATCACCCTTCGTGCTTTTACTCTCTTTCCTCATCCAAACAACAATCACAAACAAGGGCAAGGGAAATAAACAAGAACATGTAGGAATCCCAACAAGGCAACAACGATTTAACAATTAAATCCCGACAAGGGAGCAATAAGTAAATATTCAAATTCCGACAAGGGAACAACAATTAAATAATTCAATCCCGGCAAGGAAACATTTCAATAACTCTTTCTCTATCTTTCACTTGTACTTCATAACTCACTATACCACTTGAGCCAATGCTCCAAAGGGTTCAATCATCTCATATACTTTCGCAATTCATAATATAACTTGAGCCAATGATCCAAAACGTTCAAAGGTCTCAATTCCTTCCACAAACTTTTCACAACAACTAGGAATCATCACCAAAGCATGAATAATACAACGAAACCATGAAAATCGCAATGTAAGACTCACGGTCATACTTGACACCAACATATAGATACTCGTCACCATGCCTATACGTCGTACTCAACAATTATCACATAGCAAATAGGACTCAACTCCTAATCCCTCAAGTTAACGTTAGACCAAACACTTACCTCAATGCTTTGAATTCAACTCAAGTCTCAATTATGGCTTTACCCCTCGATTCCATAACCAATCCGCTCAAATCTAGTCACTAGTTACTTAATTACATCAATAAATGCTAAATGAATCAATTTGAATGCATAAAAATGAATTTCCCAAAGTTTTGCCCAAAAATTCCAAAATCGCCCTCGGGCCCACCTGGTCAAAACCCGAGGTTTGAACCAAAACCCGGCTACCCATTCCCCCACGAACCCAGATATATGATTTGTTTTGAAATCGGACCTCAAATTGAGATCCAAATCCCCAATTTAAGAAAAACCTAGGTTCTACCTAAAACCCCCAATTTCTCCCATGAAAATCTTTGATTTTAAGTTGAAAACATCCTAAATGATGTTAATGATTGAAAGAAATGAGTAAAAATCAACTTACAATTGATTTGGAAGAAGGATTGTTCTTGAAAAATCGCCCAAAGGAGTTGTGTTTTGAAAATGGGGTGAAAAATGTCTTAAAATCGACTAAGTATGAAAAATGCAGGTTGCAGATGTGGGAAATGCGAACTGGGGTTCACAATTGCGAACCCCGACCTGTTATGGGAATTGCGAGAAAATGTTCGCATTTGCGAACACTGTCCAAAAATCCGGACTTCGCATTTGCGAGCCAAAGGTCGCATTTGCGACCAGCCCAGCTTCACATTTGCGGCCAAATAGTCGCATTTGCGACCCACTGCAGACTCACTCTTCCTCGCATTTGCGATGCCAGGCTCGCATTTGCGATATCGCATTTGCGAGACCTGCTTCGCAAATGCAAAAATACCAGAACTGAAATGCCAGATTTTCACAAAGGTTAAAAATGCACTCACGGCCTATCCAAAATTCACCCGAGCCCTCGGGGCTCCAAACCAAACACCCACACAACCTCAAAAACATCCTACGGACTTATTCGTGCGATCAAATCGCTAATATAACATCATAAACATCAAATTAAGCCTCAAAATCCATGATTTCTTCCAAATTTCATAAAACATCAAACTTTCCATTTTAAGTCCGAAACACGTCAAACGACGTCCGTTTTCAACCAAACTTTACAGAAAGTGCTTAAACCATATATAAGACCTGTACCGAACGCCAGAACCAAAATACTGGCCCGATACCATCACGTTCTAATCAAATTTCATTTCCAATTTCCTTAATTATTTTCAGAAAACAATTTTACTCAAAAATTCATTTCTCGGGCTTGGGACCTCGGAATTTGATTCCGGGCATACGCCCAAGTCCCATATTTTCCTACGGACCCTCGGGGACCGTCAAACCACGGGTCCGGGTCCGTTTACCCAAAATGTTGATCGAAGTCAAATTTACTCATTTTAGTATCAAAATTTAGCATATTTCACCGAATTTCATATTTAAGCTTTCCGGCTATGCGCCCGGACTGTGCATGCAAAATAAGGCGACTATAAATGAGGTTTTCAAGGCCTCGGAAGCACAGAATGGGTAAGAAAACAGGTGATGACCCTTTGGGTCGTCACATTCTCCACCTCTAAAACAACCGTTCGTCCTCGAACGGACAAAAGAAAGAAGTACCTGAGTCGGGAAAAAGATAAGGATAACGGCTCCGCATATCAGACTCGGACTCCCAGGTTGATGCCTCAGGGGGCTGACCTCTCCACTGAACACGAACAGAAGGAAAACTCTTGGATCTCAACTGACGAACCTTCCAGTCTAGAATAGCTACCGGCTCCTCCTCATAAGACAAGTCCTTGTCCAACTGGACAGTGCTGAAATCTAACACGTGGGCTGGATTGCCGTGATACCTCCGAAGCATGGACACATGAAACATTGGATGCACGGCTGATAAGCTCGGCGGCAAGGCAAGTCTATAAGCCATCTCTCCCACTCGATCAAGAATATCAAACGGACCAATGAACCTAGGGCTAAGCTTTCCCTTCTTCCCAAACCTCATCACGCCCTTCATAGGCGACACTCGGAGCAATACCCACTCACCAACCATAAATGCCACATCTCTAACCTTGCGGTCTGCATAACTCTTTTGCCTAGACTGAGCTGAATGAAGCCTATCCTGAATGATCTTGACCTTGTCCAAGGCCTCCTGAACCAGATCCATACCCAACAATCGAGCCTCTCCCGGCTCAAACCATCCAACCGGAGACCGACACCGCCTACCATATAAAGCCTCATAAGGAGCCATCTGGATGCTCGATTGGTAGCTGTTGTTGTAGGCAAACTCCGCTAAAGGCAAGAACTGATCCCACGAACCTCCAAAGTCAATAACACAAGCTCGGAGCAGGTCCTCCAAAATCTGAATAGTCCGCTCAGACTGCCCGTCCGTCTGGGGGTGAAATGCTGTGCTCAACTCAACCCGTGTACCCAACTCTCGCTGAACTACTCTCCAGAAGCGCGAGGTAAACTGCGTACCCCGATCCGAAATGATAGATGCCGGCACACCATGAAGGCGAACGATCTCCCAGGTATAAATCTCAGCTAATCTCTCGGATGAATAGGAGACTGCCACAGGAATGAAATGCGCTGACTTGGTCAGCCTATCAACAATGACCCATACTGCATCGAACTTCTTCCGAGTCAACGGAAGTCCAGTAACAAAATCCATAGTAATCCGCTCCCACTTCCACTCGGGAAGCTTAATCCGCTGAAATACACCACCAGGCCTCTGATGCTCGTACTTAACCTGCTGACAATTCAAACAACGAGCCACATATGCTACGATATCCTTTTTCATTCTACGACACCAGTAATGCTACCGCAAATCCCGATACATCTTCGCGGCGCCCGAATGAATAGAGTACCGGGAGCTATGGTCCTCCTCTAAAATCAACTCTCAGAGCCCATCCACATTAGGCACACATACACGACCCTGCAATCTCAAAACTCTATCATCATCTAAGGTAACATGCCTGGCACCTCCGCGCTACACCGTGTCTCTAAGGACATACAAATGGGGATCATCATACTGCCGATCACGGATACGCTCCAATAACAAAGAACGAGCGACCGTGCAAGCTAACACACGACTGGGCTCAAAAACATCCAGTCTCACGAACCGATTGGCTAACACCTGAACATCCAAAGCAAGCGGCCTTTCACCGACCGAAATATAAGCAAGACTACCCATACTGGCTGACTTCCTACTCAATGCATCGGCCACCACATTGGCCTTCCCCGGATGATATAGAATGGTGATGTCATAATTCTTCAACAACTCCAACCACCTCCTCTGCCTCAAATTCAACTCCTTTTGCTTGAACAAAAAACAAATACTGAAGACTCTTGTGATCCATGAACACCTCACATGCCACGCCATACAGATAATGCCTCCAGATCTTCAATGCGTGAACTATGGCTGCCAACTCCAAATCATGAACCGGATAGTTCTTCTCATGAATCTTCAACTGCCTCGAAGCATAGGCAATGACCTTGCCATCCTGCATCAACACTGCTCCAAGCCCAACACGGAAAGCATCACAATAGACTATATAAGGCCCTGAACCTGTGGGCAAAACCAACACCGGTGCCGTGGTCAGAGCTGTCTTGAACTTCTGAAAGCTCGCCTCACACTCCTCCGAACATCTGAACTGGGCACCCTTCTGGGTCAATCTGGTCATTGGGGCTGCAATGGACGAAAACCCCTCCACGAACCGTTGATAGTAGCCTGCCAACCCCAAGAAACTCCGAATCTCTGTAGCTGATGCTGGTCTAGGCCAGTTCTTGACTGTCTCAATCTTCTTTGGGTCCACCTGAATACCCTCTGCTGATACAACATGACCCGGAAATGCAACTGAACCTTAGCATATAGCTGACTATCCCTCAGAGTCTGAAGAACCACTCTAAGGTGCTGCTCGTGCTCCTCCTGGCTGCGGGAGTATATCAATATATCATCAATGAACACTATCACGAATCAATCCAAATAAGGCCTGAACACTCGGTTCATCAAGTCCATGAAAGTTGCTGGCGCATTTGTCAACCCGAATGACCTAACCAAGAACTCATAATGCCCGTACCGAGTGCGGAAAGCTGTCTTAGGGACATCGGATGCCCTAATCCTCAACTGATGGTAGCCAGATCGCAAGTCAATCTTGGAAAATACCCTGGCGCCCTGAAGCTGGTCGAAACAAATCATCAATCCTCGGCAGCGGATACTTATTCTTGATCGTTACCTTCTTCAATTGCCGGTAATCAATACACATTCTCATTGACTCATCCTTCTTCTTGACAAATAACACTAGCGCACCCCAAGGTGAGACACCGGGTCTAATGAAACCCTTCTCTAGCAAATCCTGCAACTGTTCCTTTAGCTCCTTCAAATCCGGCGGCGCCATACGATACGGCGGGATAGAAATGGGCTGAGTGCCCGGAACCAGATCAATGCAGAAATCAATATCCCTGTCGGGTGGCATACCCGGCAGGTCTGAAGGAAAAACATCAGGGAACTCACAAACAACGGGCACAGAATCGATATAGGGAACCTCAGCACTGGAATCCCGAACATAAGCTAAATAAGCCAAACACCCCTTCTCGACCATATGCCGAGCCTTCATATACGATATAACACTGCGGGTAGAATGACCTGGAGTCCCTCTCCACTCTAAACGAGGCATACCGGTAAAGCTAAGGTCACAGTCTTGGCATGGTAGTCCAAGATAGCGTGATAGGGTGATAACCAGTCCATCCCCAATATAATATCAAAGTCGACCATATCTAAAAGCAACAGATCTACACGAGTCTCCAGACCCCCAATCACCATAACACAAGAGCAATGGACTCGATCGACCACGATAGAATCACCCACTGACGTAGACACATAGACAGGAATACCCAATGCATCACTAGGCATGATCAAATACGAGGCAAAATAGGATGACACATACGAATACGTAGACCCCGGATCAAACAACACTGAAGCATCTCTATCACAAACCATAACCGTACCTATAATAACCGCATCTGAAGCCTCTGCCTCGGGCCTGGCCTGAAGAGCATAACATCGGGGCTGGGCCCCACCACCCTGATCTACCTCTCTGGGACGGCCTGCTGCTGGCTGGCCTCCACCTTTGGCGGTCTGAGCTCTACCTCTATGACCTCTACCTCCACCTCGAGTACCTCTACCCCCGCCTCTAGCTGGCTGGGCGGCCTGTGGAACATCTGGTGCCTGAATCATAGGACAGGGACCCTGCTGCTGCGACTGAGTACCCCCCAGCCTCGGACAAGCCCTCCTGATGTGACCAAACTCACCACACTCATAACATCCATCCGAACTCTGTGGCTGAGGAAACTGAGGCTGACCCTGGCGGCCTGAATGACCACCCGGAAGCTCTGGAGCGGCAGTGCACTGATAGGAGCTGATGGTGCACCGTAGGACTGCTGGTCAGAATACTGCCCACGAAAACCACGATCACCTTATGCACCATGGGAAACCTGAAACGCTGACTAGAAGGGCCTAGGAGGATGACCCCTATCATACGAATCTCTGCCTCCAGATGAGGCACCACTGAATCAGCCTGACTGACGGGGTCTCTTATCTGCCCTATGACCACCCCCCTGTGACAATACCATCTCAATCCTCCGGGCCACATTGGCCGCCTCCTGAAAGGATATCTCGCTCCCAGCCTCTCTAGCCATCTGGAGACGAATAGGCTGAATGAGTCCATCAATAAACCGTCTCACTCTCTCCCTCTCAGTGGGAAGTATAACAAGAGCATGGCGAGCCAAATCAATAAACCTGGTCTCGTACTGGGTGACTGTCATGGATCCCTGCTGGAGACGCTCGAACTGCCTCTGATAGGCCTCTCGCTGTGTAATAGGGAGAAACTTCTCCGGAAATAAATGTGTGAACTGATCCCAGGTCAAGGCTGGAGATCCTGCTGGTCTAGCTAAACAATAATCCCTCCACCAAGTCTTGGCGGATCCAGACAACCGGAATGTAGNCTGCTCAGCTGAAGAAGCAGTACATGACCTCGCCATTCGCGAAGGGACAAGAGTAGAGGTTTCAGTTTAGCATTTGAGAAACAAAACCGCACGACAGGAAGAACAAGTGTGAAGTTTTCCTAACTCCGTAGCCTCTGGAGGATAAATACAGACGTCTCCGTACCGATCCCTCAGACTCTACTGAGCTTGTCCGTGAATTGTGAGACCTGTTTAACGTAGAACTCTGATACCAACTTGTCACGACCCGGATTTCCCACCCTCGGGGGTCGTGATGGTGCCTACTCGTAGAAGCTAGGCAAGCCACACATCTAGAATCCATAAATGCTTTTGTTTAAAATCCATTTTTTCCAATTTAATTAATAGGAAATAAATAATTAAACAACAGCGGAATTTATAATTTAGCGGAAGACTTAAACGATATAAACCAAATAATAAGGAAAAATCCACATGTGCCTTTACCCAGAACTGGTGTTACAACATTCACGGACTACTAAGAGTACTAGATACAATCGTCTGAAAGAAATATAACACTGTTTGTCTCGAAAACATGAGATATCCCGATCGAGGGGCGAGATGTGATCTTCGTGAGTATGTTGGGCTAGTCTGGAGGACTTGAGGCCGGATCCTTGCCTATGGCTTGAGCACCGAGGTGCTGATTGTGTGAGCAAGTGTTTTGAACTTGTATGTTAGTACTGCGGGATGTATCTATATGACTTGGTAGTGACGACGAAGTCTGCTGGATATAAATGAACTATTAAGTGTTCGATTCCTATTGTGACTTGATGTGTAGCCCGAATTATGGGCGCGCGAAGATATTCCGTGTCTCCTAAGTTGGTAAGTGAAGTGCATTACATGTGCGGTA
>NW_017681796.1:4742-10875 GCF_001879085.1 Nicotiana attenuata | reverse complement strand
GTCTCGGAGGTCAAGTGAGTGTGGCCTACAAGGACTTGTGCCTGTTTCCCGATGTCCAGTTGCCAGCAGGATTCAAGTTACCCAAGTTTGACTTATATGATGGACACGGTGATCCGGTGGCCCACTTAAGGGGGTTCTGCAGCAAAATGAGGGGAGCTGGGGGAAGGGACGAGTTATTGATGGCTTACTTCAGTCAAAGTCTAAGTGGAGCAGCCTTGGAGTGGTACACGCAACAGGATCATGCTCGATGGTACACTTGGGATGATTTGGCCCAAGCATTTGCATGTCATTTTCAGTATAATCTCGAAATTGTCCCGGACCGTCTGTCACTGACTAAAATTGAGAAGAATCCCGGAGAAAGCTTCAGAGAATACGATTTCCGATGGAGAGAGCAGGCGGCAAGAGCCGATCCTCCAATGAAAGAGAGCGAGATGGTTGATTATTTCCTACAGGCTTTGGAACCCACCAATTATGGTCACCTGGTGTCAGCAGTGGGAAAAACTTTCAACGAGGTAGTGAAAATGGGAAGTATGGTGGAAGAGGGGCTCAAGTCTAACAAGTTATGAGTTATTCGGCGATCAAGGCAACTACCCAGGCTATTCAGAGCGGCACTGGAGGGGTATTGGGAAAGAAAAGAAAGAAGATGTTGCAGTAGTGGAATCGAGAGCTTGGTCCAGAGGTCCATCACCATATTATCACCAACCTCGCCCTCATCCCCAAACCTACCCACACACCCCATATGGCCCACCGCAGCACTACTACCCACCTCCTGTCCCCAATTTCTCTGTCCACCATGCCCAAACATACCCCCAACCTCCTACCCATGCACAATGGCGCGCACCCACCCCACAAAATACTTACCCAGCTCAAAGCACCTACCCACCCCCGAGAACCAACAGAAATCCCACTGGAACCGGTTTTCGACCTAACCCTGCATTTAAGAATGATAGGCTGCAAAAGAAGAACTTTCACTCCATTGGGTGAATCTTACACTAGCTTATACCACAGATTGAGACAGCTGGGCATGTTGAGTCCGATTGAATCCAAATTGCCAAATCCTCCCCCAAGGAATCTGGACCACTCTGTGAGTTGTGAGTATTGCTCAGGTGCCCCGGGACATGACACAGAAAAATGCTGGCACTTGAAAACGGCCATCCAGGAGCTCATTGACACCCGCCGAATTGAAGTGCAAGCCCCAGAGACGCCTAACATCACTCAAAATCCATTGCCAACCCATCACGAGACCCATATGATTGAGCTAGTCCAAAAGGGAGAGCATAAGAAGCCTTCACAAACCGTAATGATGATCAGGGCTAGTGAGGACAGATCAAATGAGAAACCAACAAGGGGGAGAGCATCGATCAAGGTAGAAGAGACAGTTAACAAACCAGTTGTAATGGTAAAGAAGGAGCTTTTGAGCAGTGTTGCAGTAAAACAAGAACCAGCTAAAGTGGTAGTATCGGGGGCAGCTGTCGAGCCCGTTGTGATTGTAAAAGGGGCTCGCACAGAGCCGATTTTCATCAAGCCAGTGACTCAGTTACCAGTAATCAGTGAAAAGGCCATCCCATGGAATTACGGTCGAGTGACAGTGATGTATAAGGGGAAGGAAGTTAAGGAAGAAGTGTGTGAAACCCATGGGCTGACTCGCTCAGGAAGATGCTTTGCTCCTGACGAGCTGAGAAAAGCTAAAATTGCCAAAGATAATTCGGTACCAGTAAAGAAAGCTGTAACTGAAGAAGAGGCAGAAGAATTCTTGAAGAAGATGAAGGCACAAGATTATTCCATTGTAGAACAGTTGAGAAAGACCCCGGCACAAATCTCATTGCTATCATTACTGATTCACTCAGATGAGCACCGCCAGGCATTGATGAAAATTTTGAATGAAGCCCATGTTCCTGGTAAGATTTCTGTGAACCATCTAGAGAAAATAGCAAACAAGATTTTTGAGGTCAACAGGGTTACGTTTTCTGATGATGAGCTGCCTTTGGAAGGCACTAAGCATAATAGAGCGCTCTACCTCACGGTGAAATGTGAAGACTCTGTGGTCACCCGGGTGCTGGTTGATAACGGGTCCAGTGCAAACATCTGCCCTCTCTCCACCCTGGAAAAGTTTAAGGTGGACAGTGACAGAAATCCACAAGAATAGTATTTGCGTGCGAGGACTTGATGGAGGAGGAAAGGACACAGTTGGGGATATAGTGTTGGAACTGACGATAGGTCCGGTTGAATTCACTATGGAGTTCCAGGTGCTCGACGTGGCCGTCTCTTACAATCTCCTGTTAGGCCGACCCTGGATCCATGCAGCAAAAGCAGTGCCATCTACCTTGCACCAGATAGTCAAATTCGAGTGGGACAGGCAAGAGATTGTGGTGCATGGGGAAGATAGTTCGTGTACTCTGGGTGGTGCCATTGTGCCTTTTATAGAAGCTGAAGATGATAAAGGTCCATGGGTTTATCAAGTCTTTGATACGGTATCGGTTGAAAAGATCCCGGAAGGGGAGTGTATTCCTGTGCCAAAGGTAGCTGCTGCATCCGTCATGGTTGCGTTGGAAATGCTGAAGAACGGATTTGTACCTGGAAAAGGCTTGGGTGCTTCTTTACAAGGCATCGTACAACCGGTATCCCTTCCTGGAAACCTGGATACTTTTGGTTTAGGCTTCAAGCCCACTGCTGCAGACATAAGGCGAGCTAGAAAGATGAAAAAAAAAGCATGGACCCTTCCAAAACCTATTCCCCGCCTTTCCCGTTCCTTTGTCAGGCCTGGTACTAAGAAGCGCCTAGCAACAGCAATGCCCAGTGGTGTGGTTGATCCCGACAAGGAGCTGATCGAAAGGTTTGAAAAACTGTTTGATAAGGTGAATGTGTTGGAGGCTGGAGAAGGTCCAAGCAAGGCAGATGTTCAGTTCGTGGGGCCCCAGGCAAAGCTTAACAATTGGAAAGCAACTCCCCTTCCTACCCGGAGGGAGTCTTGGTAGTTAGTTTTGATTTCCTTTCAGTTTAATCTAGATTATTTCCAAGGTTGTAATTCGGATGCTATGTTCCGTCTGTTTGGATGAGTTAAACCTTGTTATCTTAAATATTAATGAAATGCAATTTTCCTCCTTTTTCATTCCTGAAGTTTTTATTTTGTCTTTCTTTCCTTCTTGTACAGTCCCTTTTACGCTGGTTTCAGTGATATGTCATGCATGAGGAGTCTTCAGCCCAGTCTTAAATGCCAATCTAACTCCGACATAATAATACAAGAAATTGAGTGTGATGACAAAATAGAATATGATGATGAGGAAGCTTTTGAGGTAAATCAGTAAACGAATTAAGCCAATTTTGAAGAAAAACCCAAACCTAATCTGAATGATACAGAGGCAATCAATTTAGGGGATCAGGAGAATGTACGGGAAACGAAAATAAGTGTCCATTTGGAACCTCAGCTCAGAGAAGAGATAATTAAAGCACTGTTTGAGTACAAAGATGTTTTTGCGTGGTCATATGACGACATGCCTGGTTTAAGCACTGATTTGGTGGTCCACAAATTGCCCACCGACCCAGCATGCCCTCCTGTCAAGCAGAAGCTAAGGAAATTTAAAACAGACATTAGTGTGAAAATCAAAGAAGAGGTCACCAAGCAGTTTGAGGCAAAGGTCATCTGGGTCACGCGGTATCCCACCTGGTTAGCCAATGTTGTGCCTGTGCCAAAGAAGGATGGAAAGGCCAGAGTGTGCGTAGATTACCGTGATCTCAATAAGGCGAGTCCAAAAGACAACTTCTCACTGCCAAACATCCATATATTGATTGACAATTGTGCCAAACATGAGATTGGTTCCTTCGTGGATTGTTATGCGGGCTATCACCAGATTTTGATGGATGAAGATGATGCGGAAAAGACGGCATTCATCACGCCTTGGGGAACGTATTGTTATAGGGTCATGCCATTGGGATTGAAGAACGCAGGGGCAACGTATATGAGGGCGATGACCACAATGTTCCATGACATGATACATCGGGAAATTGAGGTCTATGTAGATGACGTGATCATGAAGCTGAGGAGACAATGTGACCATGTCAAGGACTTGAGGAAATTCTTCCAGAGACTCCGCAGGTACAACCTCAAACTTAATCCAGCGAAATGTGCGTTTGGAGTCCCATCTGGGAAGTTGTTGGGGTTTGTGGTAAGTCGGCGCGGTATTGAGTTAGACCCGTCCAAGATCAAAGCCATTCAGGAGCTACCGCCACCAAGCAGGTTCATTGCCCGGCTCACAACGACTTGCGAGCCCATATTTAAGCTGCTAAAGAAAGATGCTGCAGTTAGATGGATGGATGAATGTCAAGTGGCGTTTGACAAGATTAAGGAGTATTTGGCTAGTCCACCTATGTTGGTCCCGCTGGAGCCGGGAAGACCCTTGATCCTTTATCTGTCAGTTTTGGATAACTCTTTTGGTTGTGTACTAGGGCAGCATGACATCACGGGAAAGAAAGAGCAGGCGATTTACTACCTCAGCAAGAAGTTCACATCGTATGAGGTGAAGTACACTCAACTTGAGAGGACGTGTTGTGCCTTAACCTGGGTAGCGCAGAAGTTGAAACATTACTTGTCAGCATATACCACCTATCTCATCTCTCGGTTGGACCCATTGAAGTACATTTTTCAGAAGCCCATGCCTACAGGGAGGTTGGCGAAGTGGCAAATCTTGCTTACGGAGTTTGATATTGTCTACGTGACCCGGACTGCATTGAAAGCACAAGCATTGGCTGATCATTTGGCCGAGAATCCAGTTGATGATGAATATGAACCCTTGAAGACATATTTCCCCAATGAGGAGATAATGCATGTTGAAGAATTAGAACAAGTCGAGAAGCCTAGATGGAAATTGTTCTTTGATGGGGCTGCCAACGCCAAAGGCGTCGGGATAGGAGCAGTATTGATTTCCGAGACAGGGCAACACTACCCTGTTACGGCTCAACTTCGTTTCTATTGCACCAATATCATGGCTGAATACGAGGTGTGTATCTTGGGTTTGAGATTGGCTATAGACATGGGGGTCCAAGAAATCTTGGTCATGGGTGACTCGGATCTTCTGGTGCACCAGATTCAGGGAGAATGGGAGACACGAGATTTGAAGCTCATACCGTACCGGCAGTGTTTGCATCAACTTTGTCAATGGTTTCAATCAATTGATTTCAGGCATATTCGAAGGATTCACAATGAGGTTGTCGACGCTTTGGCCATTTTGGCGTCAATGCTGCATCATCCAGATAAGGCTTATGTGGACCCGTTACAGATTCAGGTCCGAGATCAGCATGCCTATTGAAACGTGGTGGAAGAAGAGCTTGATGGTGAGCCGCGGTTCCATGATATCAAAGAATACCTCAGGATGGGAGTATACCCAGCACAAGCTACAGGGGATCAAAAGAGAGCAATTCGATGCTTGGCAAGTGGCTTTTTCTTCAGTGGAGGAGTGTTGTACAAGAGAACCCCAGATCTTGGATTACTGAGGTGCATGGATGCTAAACAGGCTACAGTTATCATGACCGAGGTGCATGCGGGAGTTTGTGGACCTCATATGAGTGGATATGTATTGGCCAAGAAGATTCTCCGAGCGAGTTACCATGGAACGGGATTGCATCAGTTTCGTGCGCAAGTGTCATCAATGTCAGGTACATGGAGATTTGATTCATTCTCCACCATCTGAATTGCATACAATGTCGGCACCATGGCCTTTCGTTGCTTGGGGAATGGATGTCATTGGGCCGATCGAGCCAGCGGCGTCAAATGGGCACAGGTTCATTCTGGTAGCTATTGATTATTTCACTAAGTGGGTGGAGGCGAAGACCTTCAAATCTGTAACCAAGAAGGCAGTGGTCGATTTTGTGCATTCGAATATCATCTGTCGGTTTGGGATCCCGAAGGTAATCATCACGGACAATGGTGCCAACCTCAACAGTCATTTGATGGCAGAGACATGTCAGCAGTTTAAGATCACGCACCGCAATTCCACCCCATATCGTCCTAAGGCGAATGGAGCGGCCGAAGCAGCCAACAAGAACATCAAGAAATACTCGGAAAATGGTAGAAGGGTCCAGGCAATGGCATGAGAAGTACCTTGCCCTTTAGGCTATCGCACTATGTCCGCACTTCAGT
>NW_017681796.1:0-870 GCF_001879085.1 Nicotiana attenuata | reverse complement strand
CAGGCTCATTCTGAGTCTACGAACCTAACCTTCTTGGTCACTCTGATTTCTTGCTAGTTTTACGACAACTCTTTCTTGTCTCACATGTCTGTATGCTTTTTATATGACAAATTCTCTTCTTTCAAAAGGCCTTTGGCCAGCTTGTGATTGATTCCGAGTACCTTTTTAAAAGGTTTTGTACTGTTGATTTTCTTTAAATTAAACCCCTTATCACCTTTTCTGGTTGGATTCATTCACACTAAGATTCGAACCCTGATTTTACTGGCTGTTGATTGATTGTCTTTCCTTGTTCTGCCCAAACCGTGTGCTACTAGACTATTTCCTTAAATAAACTGCTGTGTATTTGTCCCTATTACACTGCTTTAGAAAAGATTTTTAAAACGAATCCTTTCCTTATTTATTTTGCCTGTTTGAATCAAATCCCTTAACCAAAGGGAAATAGCTTGTGATTGATTTCAAAACTATTCTCTTACCTTTTTCTTACTCATCTTCTACACTATAAAAGGGCCTGCCCTTTTGCACTAAAGAGGGGTTTTACAGAGGCTTTTCATAGGCTTTCCTACACATACGAACATAGAACACCATCTGAGTTCACAATTCAATTTCACTTAAAACTCTCTCTTTTGATACTTGTGCTGCTGTGGACTGTGTTTAGTTTACTTTCTTCCGCACTTCTTTTGCTTCTCTACTGGTATGTCTCAGTTAGTTTACATGCCTCAACAACAATGTGTTTTGTGAGCACGTGATTTTTGTCATGTTTAAACTACTCCTACAAAATTCCTTAGAATTAGGATTTTTCTTTATTATTTCGATTTTTAGGAATTAATTGTATAATTTTCGTGTTTATTTGCATTTTTTATATGTACATTT
>NW_017681795.1:10552-10876 GCF_001879085.1 Nicotiana attenuata | reverse complement strand
CCTGGGACTCAGGCTAAACGCCTTTGCCATCGAATGTACAGTTCGACCTCGCTCGAACTAGGACTCAAGCTAAACGCCTTCGCCATTAATATAGTGTAGTTCGACCTCGCTCGAACTGGGACTCAGGCTATACGCCTTCGCCATCAAAACAGTACAGTTCGACCTCGCTCGAACTGGGACTCAGGCTAAGTGCCATCGCCATCAACAGTGCAGTTCGACCTCGCTCGAACTGGGACTCAGGCTAAACGCCTTCGCCATCGACAATACAGTTCGACCTCGCTCAAACTGGGACTCAGGCTAAGTGCCTTCGCCATCAACGATACA
>NW_017681795.1:5243-5613 GCF_001879085.1 Nicotiana attenuata | reverse complement strand
GAACTGGGACTCAGGCTAAACGCCTTCGCCATCAAAACAGTACAGTTCGACCTCGCTCGAACTGGGACTCAGGCTAAGTGCCTTCGCCATCAACAGTACAGTTCGACCTCGCTCGACCTGGGACTCAGGCTAAACGCCTTTGCCATCGAATGTACAGTTCGACCTCGCTCGAACTAGGACTCAAGCTAAACGCCTTCGCCATTAAAACAGTGCAGTTCGACCTCGCTCGAACTGGGACTCAGGCTAAACGCCTTCGCCATTAATATAGTGTAGTTCGACCTCGCTCGAACTGGGACTCAGGCTATACGCCTTCGCCATCAAAACAGTACAGTTCGACCTCGCTCGAACTGGGACTCAGGCTAAGTGCCTT
>NW_017681795.1:0-526 GCF_001879085.1 Nicotiana attenuata | reverse complement strand
TGGGACTCAAGCTAAGTGTCGTCGCCATCAACAGTGCAGTTCGACCTCGCTCGAACTGGGACTCTGGCTAAATGCCTTCGCCATCGACAGTATAGTTCGACCTCGCTCGAACTGGGACTCAAGCTAAACTCCTTCGCCATCAACACTGCAGTTCGACCTAGCTCGACATGGAACTCAGGCTAAACGCCTTCGCCATTGATAGTACAGTTCGACCTCGCTCGAGCTGGGACTCAGGCTAAACGCCTTCGCCATTAAAACAGTGCAGTTCGACCTCGCTCGAATTGGGACTCAGGCTAAACGCCTTCGCCATTAAAATAGGGCAATTCGACCTCGCTCGAATTGGGACTCAGGCTAAACGCCATCGCCATTAAAATAGTGCAGTTCGACCTCGCTCGAACTGGGACTCAGGCTAAACGTTTTCGCCATCAAAACAGTACAGTTCGACCTCGCTCGAACTGGGACTCAGGCTAAGTGCCTTCGCCATCAACAGTACAGTTCGACCTCGCTCGACCTGGGACTCAGGCTA
>NW_017681794.1:0-10878 GCF_001879085.1 Nicotiana attenuata | reverse complement strand
ATTTGTGCCCGAGGGGCGGATTTCTGTGCATATCGACACTAATTGTTTTGAAATTATTTCGCAACTGTTGAAAAGACTATTTTCAAAGGAGGTTTTAAACTGAGCCAAGATATTTCTAAAGATTTCACAGCTTCACTGTTTTCTCAAAGGATTGTACCCTGCTTCTATACAGCATGATGGTTTGCCTTACGTGATTTCTTACTGCTCAGTTGTTATTTACCCTTTTTACTCACTGAGTTGGAGTACTCACTTTACTCCCTGCACCTCGTGTGCAGATGCAGGTATTTATTCACCCGGTAGCAGGTTTTGGCTGACCGGAGGCAGTGTTGTCTGCGTTAACGAGGTGGCTGCCAGCGTTCGCAGCACCGTGCTTCATCCTTTGTTTATCATTCCTATTTTGTTTATGTCAGGCCTTATAGTTGTATTCATACTCCAATAGATGTTCGTGACTTGTGACACCCTGGTTGGGCTGTGTCGGGATGGTTCTACTATTATTATCTAAGTTTCCGCAAATTATTGTTATTAAATCATGCTTCATAATTGCTTAATGGTGATTAACTACTTAAAAGAGATGTTCTGTATTGGTCTGGCTGGCCTTGTCTTCACGAGAGGCGCCATCACGATCGGGTTCGGGAATTGGGTCATGACAACATGTTTTTAAGTTAACTATTGTATGATAATGGGGTTCAAGTGCGCTAAAGGGATTTAATCCGAGCTTGTCGGTTGTCGTGATATTCTGATGAATTGTTAATGAAATATTTTGTACCGTATTGCTAATGTTGTTATTATTGTTGTTGCTATTAGTTGTTATTATTTTTGTTGTTAGGTTGTTGATGACCCTTAGTGGTCTTTGGGATGCAGTAAAAATAGGGGAATTGCTGGTCAATTTTCCGTAAGCTATACGACTACACAAATACGATGGTACAACATTGTATGTTGACGGAAATATCATTTCACTTGTTATATATGCAAGAAGTTGTGTTGATCTTGGTTGATCAATAAGGAAAAGATCATACAGGTATGTTAAGGCACTTTCTTCTTTCTTTTGGCATGATCTAAAGTGAAATGGACATATATGATACACTACTTCATAACGGATCTACTCCTAGCAACTAAGGTTGTCCATGTTGTTCACTTATAAAGTTATTCTAAGCATGTATGTATGATCCTTGAATCCTATTGAGGTCCATATTGATGGTATGGATGTCCATAACGTTACTCGAAGGTGCAACAACCCTACGTCACTCCGAAAGGTTTAGAACATGATTCCATGAGTCCAACATGAATATATATATATATATATATATATATTACTCTACTGAGCCGCGCTATTGTCGGCCGGGTACGACACCTACTGTGCAACCACAGTTCAGTCGGGTTTTACCGAGCTCCACGTGGCCAGGTACGATTTTACCGAGCCTGATGATGGCCGGGTACGTTTTTACCGAGCCTATTACGGTCGGGCATGATATAATGATGACGATGCCCGCAAAGGCGAATGTTTTTTAAAAGCATATGTATATATATGTATCATGTATTTCATGTCAGTAGCCCTCAGAGGTACTCAGATGTTATAGGTTGTACCTTCTCTATCTCTCTTTATATTACTATTTTTATTTATGCTTTCTAGCCTTACATACTCGGTATTTTATTTGAACTGATGTCCATTTTTCCTGGGGACGGTGCGTTTCATGCCCGCAAGTTTTGATAGACAGGTTGACGGTCCTCCTAGTAGGCTATTGGCTCAGCAGAAGGTGTTGGTGCACTCCACTTACTCCGGAGTTGCCTATTTGGTCTGTATGCCTTGGACATGTATTGATTAGTATGACGGGGCCCTGTCCCGACCCTTATGACGTTTATATACTCTTAGAGGCTTGTAGACAGATATCATGTATATGGATGCTGGTATGTCCTTATCGGCATATGTTTTGAGTGTACAAATGATCATGTCGGCCTTATAGGCCCGTATGTCACATGTATTAGTTTGTATATCATGTTGGGTCGTCCTATGTCGATTATTTCCTTATGTTTTATTCTGGTTATCTCATGACTGCCTTTCCGGCCCATTTACGCATAGTGGTATGATAATAAAGATACGTTACGTGGGTACTCGGTTGAGTAATGTATTAGGCGCCCGCCGCGTCCCTCCGATTTGGGTCGTGACAGGAAAGGGTTTATCCGAACCCTTTCTCTTGAAAATTACACTATACATATAAGATAAAATCTGGTTTATACCTCTATAATTTATATTTTGAATCCTCTTGACACAGTTCAAAAGCATAGCTTAGTAGTCAAATGTGTTCAAAACCTTGTAAGGCCGCTAATTTTGTTTTCACTCGCCACAATATCTTTTAATTTTTTAACCTTTTCTTTTTTTGAACCCCTTAACGTAAATTCTGCCTCCGCCACTGCAATCGACATACTCAAACTGAGATGAAAGCTCTATGTGGTTCAATTACTTTGCTAGATTTTTGAACTCCTAGCTAAACTTATCCTTTGTTTGTGAAGATTTTTATTGGCTAGAGTATCATATGGAGTTGCTTTAATTTTATATTCATTCATTTACTTGATCGGTCTTTTCTGTCTTATGTAGAAATTATAACACTTAAAATGGATACTCTTAAATGCCAAAAGAAGAATAGGGATCTAAATGTGTGAAACGGGCGGGGCCGGGTTAGCCCGAATTTCACCAGTTTCATGTCGGACCGTACCGACTCAATATGAGGGGCTGGGCTAGGATTAGAGACATAGCTGGTTTGTTCTAGTTTAATTTTGGTCATCGGTGGCGAGACTGATTAACCATGATAATATCTTGTCAACCCTGAATCGAGTACACAGACCGGCCTAGACCGATTTAATGACTATAATTTAAAAAAATTATTTTTTATTAAAATATTACGTTGGCAATGGTCAACAAGGCAACTGACAATTGCCAATAGCCCAAATTTACGGAATAGCCTTTTTTGGACCCTGCTTATTTAAAAAGTAACCTCTCCCTTAATTACATGTTGACCCTTTTTAAAAACTATAAATAGACTCCCTCCCCCCCTCCCCCCCTCATTTCTTGACATACAATTCTCTCAATTCTAATTCACTCATTTGGAATTTTAAACATTAAAAGTAGTAACGAGAAAGTATGTTACCGTCAGAGTTGGGAAATTTAATTTCAAGACATCAACTCTTCAAGTGTTCAAAGTATTATGAAAATTTAGTACACTCATTTCATCTCTTTCTCTTATTTAGTATTTTATTTTTACATATGTGGTTTTTATTATATTTGAATTTGCACAATAAATATGTTAAAAGCTGCAAAATGAGTCTATTTTAAGGATGCTAATTAGGGTAATAAAAGGAGTAAGAAAACAAGAGGTTCTACTTGTAATAGTAATGTAAATGGGTTTACATATAATTCTGAAAATGTCACTTGATAATAATATAGATTATGAATGACGGCAAGAAGATTATAATATAGAAGATGATGATTTTGATAATAATGAGACACCACCTACACTCAGTAGTATTAGAGTTGGTCATAGGCAGTCTAGTAAGGGTGGTGGTTGTGGCACCGGTGTTGATACCCAATTTTGGCCCTCATATTTTTTAAATAATATATGCTTTCAAATAGCATATTTGCATCATTATTTAATTTATAAATTTTATACGCATTCCTATATTTTTCATAATTTTCAGAGCTTTTAAATTAATTTTCCTGCATTTAAATTACTTAAATATTTATTAATTGCTCCTTCAAATTATTTCGTGGTGACTTAATCACCTAAAATTATTGTTTGCACCTATAATATATGTTTCAAATATTTTTTACTTTATTTTATATAATTATATTTATATTTTAAGCCATTCGCCCAATTTTTGCAGTAATAGCCTGCATTCACACATAAATGCTCTTTATTTATGTTATTTGTGTTAAAATAGCATTTGATATTTTTATAATACTAAATTATTTATTTAATCATTTTAGTGCATAAATAATATTTTACTTATTTATCAAGTATTTTTTATAAATTATTTTCGTGTATTTAAATAATAGCCTAGTTTTAAAACCAATTTTGGACCAAAAAACCCCAAGTCTCTGGCCCAACCCTCAAAGCCCAATCAAGCGACCCCTGTAATTATCCAGTCGGTAACCCGTTCCATTGAACCCGACCCAACCCCCTTTTAAAATCGGGGCCGTTGATTCTCTGAGATCAACGGCCCATATCGAACCCACCCTTTAAATCCTAAACCCTCTAACCCTAGGGATCATTTATCCCATCCCCGCCGCCCTTGAACTCCCTCTGTCTCACCTCTCTCTGAAGAACCCTAGCGTCGCCCCCTAAACTTCTCCTAAAACCCACCTAACATGGGATTCCATTGGCCGATTCTGCCATATATGACCTCTCCTGGTACTGGTCCTTCTCATATACTGCTTGCCTAAACATGGCAAGCAGATCTTGTGTAAGAATCAAACCAAAATTGGTTCAAATCCTTGATTTTTTCTGTTTAATTCCGTCCATGTTCATCATTTGCTCTTTGAAAGTGCGATTATTTTCTGTATCTCTTGTTGATCTTTACTTACCCCAAATTAGGGTTTCATATCTCTTTTACGATCGGACCAAAATTAGTCGATTCTCTGAGTTTTTATGTTGTTATTTTGTGTCTATATTCATCCTATGCTACTGTGTTGATGTGTATTCCGTTGATATTTGATTTCTTAAAAAACAATCCGATTTTTTATCGATTCTGTATGTTATTGCTTCCTTATTGTGTTTTGATTTTTACAACTTTCCTTCTTTACTCGTTCAATCTCTGCTAACTATACAAAACCCTCCCCATTCCCCTTTATAACAGACCTGAATCGCTATAATCTCACTAAATTGATGCTATGTTCTGTGGTTCCCTCATATTCTTGTTCTATATTCTAGTTCTTGGCCGGCTGAAAGCCAAGGCCTGAAATTCTGGGTTCTTGCTATTATGGACATTGTTCTTTCTTGTTTCTTGCTTAACTGGTGAGTTACTGAACTTTTGCAATTTTGTTCCTATGTATCTATGATTTGCATATTTTTCTCATCTTGTTCATGGCCTAATGTGTTTCTGGGTTATTTTTATACGTGACTCTGGTTAACTTTGCACTCATTTTTAGTCACTTTTAGTATTTATTTTCACCTAATGCTGCTAGTTTCTAGATTGTTCACGCCTTGAATTGTCACGTTCCAAAATCTAACCATGGTCGTTGATGGCGCCTATCGTGTTAAAAGGCAATCCTATTCCCAAAATATTACTATTAATTTGATTATAAGAATATAATAAAAACATTCCCAATAATTAATTCCTGATAAACTAAACCAACTCTAAATATAAATAATATAAAATACGAAAACGAGTCCCAAACATCGGAGTGTCACTAAGTCATGAGCGTCTAAAACTATAAACTTAAGATATATAAACTGTCTAACTGTCCAAAAGAAGAAATGACAAAAGGAGTAACAAGGTCCTGCGGATGCTGGCAGCTACCTTGCAATCTCCATAGATAGCCAGCCTGAAATCAACGATCGCCGCGCTCTAAACTCACCTGGATCTGCAACTAAAGTGCAGGGTGTAGTATGAGTACAACCGACTCAGTAGTGACAGGAAATAAACTAAGGAACTGAGCAATAGTGACGAGCTAAGCAAAACATCCAATTATTTATTTCACAATTTAAAAAAAATAACAGGTAGATTCCAATAATTTAGTAAATGCACAAAGAAATTTAACGAATAAATGCAGCAACAGCACAAATAAATACCAACCTCAACAACAGTGTCATTCCATCACTCATCACTTGCACTAGGGCACTCAACCCACTCAAAACACTCAACACTCTACGCTCACTGAGGGGTGTGTACACGATCGCCGGAGGTGCTCCCAAAGCCAAGCGCTAAGCACGACAACTCACGTGCACCTCATTCAATCTGCGGACCACGGTCAACTCAGCTAGGCGGAAACAGCCGCTATGGTATCATACCTGGAACCTCACGGTCAACTCACGTGCTACGCGCGACGACCTCACGCGCTTATGGTATTTAATATCCTTACAACTAGGCCCTCGGCGTTACTCAATCATGTACCTCACTAGCCTCACCATCATCATCAAATAAGGGGACACAACCCACATCAAGTATACAACATATCAGCAAAATAATAGAGAGTGAGGTTTAACATGTACAATAATTCTATGACTGAGTACAAATAATGAGAGCATGAATAAATCCTAAGCATGATCTCTAACATGGAAAGGCAGACAAGTTCACACAACAGTAACTACGTAAAACAGATGATGGCCTGAGGCCTCACGGGACGGACCAAGCTTCCAATCCCTTGAGGTATACACCCACATGCCCGTCACCTAGCCGTGGTTATCACCCTCCAAACAATCATATGATATACAAATTCTCCAGGTTTATACCCTCAAAAGCCAGAGTTAAAATTGTTACTTGCCTCAACACCAAAATCCTACTCCGGGATGTCCTCGTCCCTGCGACTCGATCTCTAAAAGCTTCGAATTTAACCATAATCAGAATACTACTATCACATAGTCTAAAGAATCTAATTGACACAATAAAAACTACATAAACATGCCAAAATCCGAAATCGGCCAAAACTCGACCCCCGAGCCCATGTCTCGGAAATCAGTCAACAATTGGCAAAATCAAAAACTTGTCCTCTCCCGAGTCTAACCCATATAAATGTTATCAAAATCGGACTCCGTTTGGGTCCCTCAAACTCCTCACTTAAAACTCTCTAAAACTCAAACCCTAACTCCCTCAATTTCACTTTGAAATCATCAATCCAATCACAAAACAAGGTGGATTCATGAATATAATCAAAAACCGAGTTAGAGAAACACTTAACCCAATCCATATGGTGAAATCGCCTCTAAATCGTCCAAATCCGAGCTACCTAACTCAAAATATGACCAAATGAACAAACTCTAGTTTATATATTTTTCTGCTAGCTGTTTCTGCCTCATTTCTTGTCCCAAACAATCTCGAACTCGTATTTTTATGCCCTCCAATGGATTCCTGTGAAATGCTAGTCAAGTTAGGCTTTTGGATTCACTCAATTTGATCTTATAATGAATGAGATAAGTAGGTTTTAATATTTGCAAAATAGTGGCAGATTTTTTGAATACGCTGTCAGTGGCAATTTCGTAATTAATCGGAAAATCTGGCAACCTAATTCTTTAGTAAAATGGCCATAAAATCCTCATACTATGTCCAAATTCAATGATTTTTTTTACTACGGTGTCCGTAATTATCGATACGGATCTAATGCCTCAATCAAAAAAGAAATCGGAGCTCATTTGTTTCATATGATATCATTTATACTTGAAAGAAGCGGCGTCGAAACATTAAGAAAAACGAGCGCAAACAACCCAAACTATTCAAAACTCACCCGAGGCCCTCAGGACCTCAACCAATAATTCCAACAAGTCATATATCACTACCCTAACTTAGTCGAACCCTCTAGAACACCCAAAACAACACCAAAACACCAAATCAACCTCGAATTCAAGCCTAAGAACTTCTAAACTTTCCAAAACATTCGCCAACGACGCCGAAACCTATCAAACCATGTCCGAATGATCTCAAAATTTTGCCACGCACATCAAAAATTACACTATGAACCTACTCCAACTTCCAGAATTCTATTCCGACCCATACCTAATTTTCCATGGTCGCACCAAAATTGCAAAATTCCAACTTTCGCCAATTTCAAGTCTAATTCTACCACTGCACTCCAAATTACATTGCGGCACCACTTCTAAGTCTAAAAATAACCCCAACGAAGCTAATTGAATCAAAAAATCAAATTCCGAATTCATCTACTCATAAGTAACTTCCGGTTGACTTTTCTAACTTAGTTTTCTAACTAAGAGGACTAAGTGTTCATTTCACTCCAAAACTACTCCGAACCCAAACCTACCAACTCGATACAACTCAACACAGCTGAACAATACATAAATAAGCATAGATGGGGGAAATTGAGCTATAATCTCACAGAAAGATGATCGGGTCGTTAGCATGAATATCTTAACCCTCTTAAGTTTGTTTAGCTAATGAATTCTGGACTGCTCTGTATGAAATTGTTAGTTTTGCACACTTGATTGAATCTTTTAAGTTCATATTAGTCTACTGGTCAATACCTAAAGTCTACATTACTGATCAAACCTGAGTCTGTTTTCCTACTCTACTTTGAGTTCTCCAATGACTGCTTCAATGTTTGTACAATTTGGACTTGTCTAATAGTGTCTCTTAGCATGTCTTTGGCTCACTTGATTCTGTATTCCTTTCAGTGAATTACTTGATTCTAGCGTTAGTTATCAAATTTGTGTTTTCCTACCATGTCTAAATGCCTGTTTGTTTCCTATGTGAGTTAACATGGCTTTCTTTTGGTACTGGATGCTATACTTAGCATGAATTGGACCTTTTAGGCTTTAACTTGTTTTGTATTATTCACTGTGTATGACAATCTTTGTAAATCCTGCAAACTTGTTTCTCCCTAACTTTCAACATGATTCTGCCTATGTATGTTTTGCTAAATGATAACCTATTTCTAAGTCTTGTTGACCTTTTGATCAATTGTTCTGTGTTTGAAACTTTGCAATGTGCTGCTTCCTAAAACTAAATTACATCTTTTCAAATCCCTGTCCCTTAAACCATTGCCCACTTCTCTTCATTTGTTACCAATAAAAATTATGCTATTCTGAATCCTCATTCTTTAGTCGCTGAAAGCCAAAGCTATTTAGGTTCTATTCTAGACCTCCCTAGTGTGAAGCACTGCTTGGGGTCCATGTGAGACCCTTATGAACTCTAACATACTAGGATTTGGTCTCTAGTCTTCCTTGAACTGTTTTCTGATCAGTTTTTCTAGTGTGAGCACTGCCCTTGGTTCTTGAAGCCCTTGGAAACTATGACACACTAGAGATTTGGGTTCTACATCTGTATCTTGAAATATGGGTGAATCACTCACCACCGGTCCTGTTGTATCTTTGACATGGGGCTTCTCGAGCTATTGTGATTTAAAGGCCTTGCCTATCTAGGTGTATATTTGGGCCTGCTGTGGGCTCTCTTTAGTTACTTATTCTGTAATTCACTACATTCATTTCTGGTCTGTAATAATTATTTGTAATAACAATTCTAGAGGATTAATGGGAAAGGGTTCGTATTTTATATTGCAACAAATTGGGTAGAAATCATGCCTATAGGTCAACAGTATGCTATTGCATGATCAGTTATTAGTGTTAGAAAGCATGCCTGTAGGTATCCTGTTATATGTTTAGCAATCCTGTCCTATAGGCTTCAATATTTGGTTTAATCGCATTAGAAACCATGCCTATAGGGAATTGTATATTCAATGCGTATGCAAAACCTCACTCGCATGCCGTTCTGTTTGCAAATTATGAAATCATGTCTGTAGGATCAAAATTTGAATAAATTGTAGAAAGCATGCCTATAAGTTTGATCAACCAAATTATCATTTCTGCCCGTCTGTTCACAAGTTTCCAAATACTGCGCGTTGTTACTCACACGAGAAAGCATCCTATAGCGATTCAACAAATAATTCTGGATCTGTGACCTGCCACTGTTACTATTGCATAAATCACCTAGATATCATGCCTATAGGTTTAACCGCTTACAATGTATAATCAGTTTGGCAATTGCGTAGTCTTTTAGAAATCTATAAGGAATTGGCTTCTATGGTATGAAATTCCCTGCCATTGAAATCCAGAATCACAAGAGACCATGCCTATAGCACTTCAATAACTTTAATTAGTCTAAAATCAGCAACTGACCTTGTTAATCTGACTTGCGTGCATTGTTATCTTAATTGCGGAGGCAACTTGAGCCCTTATCCTACTTATAAATGAAAGTCTTAATTGTTTTGTCTGTCCGTCTTAGTATTTTTCGCCTTTTGAGCAGCCTAAGTTAGGTCAAAAACTACCTAAAATAGAGGTCCAAAGCCTCCTGGACCAATAGGCATGGGACGGGTAGTTGCACGCATAGGCTACGGTTTAGAATCACTAGTGCGCTTTAGGTAAACAACTTAAAATAGTAAGTATCGAGGATAGCAGGGATGATAGTCTCTGTGCCCGCTGTATTAATATGAGTAACACCCATCTCGTGATGAAGTTACGACGCAATTATTTATTGTTGCACCGGGGTGATCTTTAGGCTAAAAAATTAGTTAACCCCCCCCGCCCCCCCTATCTTTCAATTCAATTATTTGGTTTATAATATGAACTATCTCTAGATTCCTTGTTTTTCTCGTTTATCCTTTGATTCACATAGACTAATTCATATAATTGAGTCGATCGGGACCACACGCTGTGGCCTCCGAAGAGTGCCTTAACACCTCCCTTTCGAGGTAATTTCGAGCCCTTACCCGTATCTTTGGTGACGCAATACTAGTCAAACAGAGTTATTTGCAAATAGGTCTCCATAACACACCTTAATCCGTTATGTGGAGGACTCTCTCTCTTTTAAAACTCTCCTTAAAAGTGTTGTCACGTGTCGAAACCGAGCTTCGCCCAGAGAAAAGGGGGCGCACACTGGTAGACCACATATGGCCCCTATTATTAGGAATCACTAGAAGAGAGAAATAGGTTTGTTTTTTTTTTTGTATAAATAGAAAGTCACCAATAGGATATAATATAGTATTTATGGAGATGATTTTAAAACATATACTGGATCTGTCTAAACAGGAAATACGCCGCAGCATCTTGGGGGAACCTGAATAAGAGCGCACACAACCATCAACACTAACCAATTCTAATGACACTCCGGCTCAGCCAAAGATAGCTATATAGTGTAACCTTTATCCGTCTTCCCACATGGGCA
>NW_017681793.1:0-10878 GCF_001879085.1 Nicotiana attenuata | reverse complement strand
TTTAGAGAGTTCTCATACCACCCTTCAGTCATCTTATAGTTCTGTCTTAGCTAAAAACGAAGAACTTAAGAATGAAGTTGCTGCTCGGGAGAGAGATTATGAACTTCTTGAAGAGTCAACCAATGTTGAGGTGAGCTGGACCTTTTTACAGTCTCGTTGTGACACCTTTGTAGAAATGGGCCAAGAAAATTTCAACCTGGAGTCTGAATTAGCCAAGGTGAACGAGACTATTGAACGAGCACAACAACCACAAGATTTTTCATCTCCTGAGGCTGGAACTTCTATGACTGAAACTCTTTTGGCTGAGACTCCCACAGTTGAAGTCCCCGTGACTGTTGAAATTGCCACGAATGTCACACCTTCCTCAATTTCATCCGTGCCTCTTACTGCTGGTCAAGTCAAAACTTCATCTATTGATAACTCCAATGGTTGAAAATCAAACTGCTTCTGTTGGCGATGCTGTTCCAGTTGAGCCCGCTGATGATCCTTCTTCAGTCCTTTCCTCTTAGAGACAAATAAATTTACATCTGTTTTTAAATTCCCTTTTTGCAGGTATCTATTTGGAAAAGTGTGTTTAAAGCTCTTGGACTCATTTGAAAGTTTTTGTAATCAAACCCTTGGCTATCACTTGAGGGTTAATTTTTAGAAGTACAAGTCCCCAAGTCTTGTTATGGGGCATTTTGTATAAACAATTCGATGACTAAGTTTATACTTTAGTCTTTAGTTTTTAAATATTAAGAAGTTTTTGTTATCGTTAAACTTCTGTTTGTTCTATTCTTGCCTCATTGTTTTCAAGGACTTAAAGAATAGTCTGCATTTTTGTTCTTTGAAAAATGCTTCTGTTAATCCCATGACTAAATAACATGAGTTTTATAAAAGAGGGCCCTTTTATATTTTGACACTTAATGAAGAAGACGTCTCAACTTCATAATGGTGTTATCATACGATAAAAGAAATAGGAACACACATGTTTTTTGCAATAACTTTGACAAGTTTTTATTTCTGAACTTTGACAAGTCTTGAGTAATACTTTACATGTATTTGAATTACATCTATAACTTTCTCGCAACTGTTTTCCTTGTAACAGATTTATACAAAAGAAGAACAATAGATACGGGGTTTTTCCTTATAACCCGTTTTAGTACATAGTTCTTTTAGCTCCAGAACATTAGGAAAAGTTTGAGAGATGACTCCATTGTTCTTATGGGAAAGAGTACTATGATGAGTGCCATTGTTCTCATGGGAAAGAATACTATGATGAATGCCATTGTTCTCATGGGAAAGAATACTATGATGAATGTCATGACCTCATAACTTTCACTCCGTACTTGATTCTTCTAGGCTTGATTTTCTAATCTTCTTTGCCTTTTTGATACACGTGACTGTATATACTATGTAGTCCCCCAAGTGTTTGAGTGTTGAAGTATGAAGCCTCGAGCACTTGGTAGTCTCCTTCACCTGGTCCTTTTCCTGAAAAGGAAATACATACGGGACTCGGGGGTGCGATTATAGATGAAGACTGCTTAACCCGTGTATACTTCTATAGAATAATTGTAACCATGGGCTAGGAATTTTAGTTTATTCCATTTTGCCTTACAGGTCGTGACTCATCATTTAATACGGGTTAGCGTTTTGCCTATCATCTAAAATCGTTAGTAAAATCTTAACAATTCAAAAAATATAATTTAACATGGTGATACCTGACCGTAGGTTTTTCCTTAGAAGTAGTATCTCTTCAAATGAACTGCATTCCAATGTGAAGGAAGCACATTCCCGTCCATTGTTTCCAACTCGTATGCTCTTTTTCCTGCAATATCTCGAACTCTGTAGGGTCCTTCCGAGGTTGGACTTAGTTTACCCGCGTTGGCTGCCTTTGTAGATTGAAAAACCTTTTTATGCACGAAGTCCTCAATTTTGAAGTACCTCAGCCGTGCTTTCCTGTTGTAATATCGTTCAATCACTTGTTTTTGTGCTGCCATTCTTATTAATGCAGCTTCTCTCTTGCCTTCCAGTAAATCCAAATTGACCCGCATCTCTTCATCATTAGCCTCTTGTGTTGCTTGTGAGAATCTTTTACTTGGTTCTCCTATTTCAACTGGGATTAATGCTTCAGCTCCATAAACTAAAGAGAAAGGAGTTTCACATGTGCTCGTCTTTGTTGTCGTGCGATATGCCCATAACACTCCGGATAACACTTCAGGCCAATTACCCTTTGACTCCTCTAAACGTTTCCTTAAGTTGTTGATTATGACTTTGTTCGTTGATTCTGCTTGCCCGTTGCCCACTTGTTGATAAGGTGTAGATGTGATCCTTTTAATTTGCCAACTCTCAAAAAACTCTGTGACTTGAGCTCCGATAAATTGAGGGCCATTGTCGCATACAATTTCCTTTGGTACACCAAATCGGCAGATGATATTTCGCCAAATAAAATCTTTGACTTCCTTTTCTCGCACCTGTTTAAATGCTCCTGCCTCTACCCATTTAGTGAAATAATCGGTACGTACGAGAAGAAACTTTACTTGTCCTTTTGCTTGAGGTAATGGTCCTACTATATCCATTCCCCATTTCATAAATGGCCACGGCGCAATGACTGGATGTAATAATTCTGCTGGCCTGTGCATATTGTTACCATACCTCTGGCATTTATCACATTTAGCCATGAAATTTTCCGCTTCTGCTTCCATTTTAGGCCAGTAGTACCTTGCTCTAATCAAGGTTCTCACCAGTGATCTTCCTCCTGCATGATTCCCGCAATGCCCCTCATGTATTTCTCTCATTACATTTTCCGTTTGAGAAGGTCCGAGGCATCTTGCTAAGGGACCGCCGAACATTTTACGATAAAGGTTCCCCTGTTTTAAACAGTAACGAGCAGCCTTTTTTCGAAGTGCATGCGCTTGTTTCTTGTCATCAGGGACGGTACCATACTGTAAAAAAAGCAACAATTTCGTTTCTCCAATCCCAAGTTAAATTATTAAAATTTACCTCATTCTTATCAGGTTCGAGAATTGAATGAAATAAATGTATAACTGAAGCGTTTGCATCATTTTCCACATCAGCTGCGGATGCAAGATTAGCTAAGGCATCTGCTTCAGCATTTTCATCCCTTGATATTTGTGTGACCTTCCAAGTTTGGAATTGCTTTATCAGTTCCCGTACCTTTTTCAAGTACTGTTGCATCCTTGCTTCCCTAGCTGTGTAAGTCCCCAGCATTTGATTAACCACGAGTTGCGAATCACTTTTGATCACCACTTGATTTATGCCAAGTTCTCGTGCCAATTCTAGACCTGCAATCACAGCTTCAGACTCCGGTTCATTGTTAGTTATGGAATGACATTTAACAGCTTGCCTAATATTTTCACCCGTAGGTGGTACTAAAATAATTCCTAATCATGCGCCTTTTACGTTAGATGAGCCATCAGTAAATAAGGTCCATGTTCCTGGATTAGCCCCATTAAGTATTTGTACTTCTTTTTCTGCTTCTAGCTGCATCCCTTGGCTAATATTAGCCATGAAATCAGCTAATATCTAGGATTTTATTGTTGTTCTAGGTAGGTATGTAATTTCATATTCACTTAGCTCTATGGCCCATTTAGCTAACCTCCCTGACAATTCATGTTTATGCAATATATTACGTAGGGGGTATGCAGTCACTACAACAATGGGATGGCATTGAAAATATGGTCTTAACTTCCTAGATGCCATGATTAGAGCAAGTGCTAGTTTTTCCAATTGTGGATACCGTGTTTCTGCATCAAACAAAGATTTACTAACATAATAGATAGGAGATTGTTTACCCTGCTCTTCTCGAACCAAAATCGCGCTTACCGCAACTTCTGAAACACCAAGGTAGATGAAAAGTTTCTCCCCAGCCTTTGGTTTTGCTAGCAAAGGTGGATTTGACAAGTATGTTTTCAAATCCCTAAGTGCTTGCTGACACTCCTCATCCCATTCAAAATGATCCTGCTTCTTAAGAGCCGAGAAGAATTTGAAATATTTTTCCGATGATTTAGAAATGAACCTTCCCAAAGCTGCGATTCTTCCTGTTAATCTTTGAACCTCTATTTTGTTTGAAAGTATATCAGGGATTTCTTCAATGGCTTTAATCTGTGCAGGATTCACTTCAATACCACGGTTAGAAACAAGAAAACCTAAAAACTTACCTGATGCTACACCAAATGCACATTTTTCTGGATTCAACTTCATATTATATTTTCGTAAAATCTTAAACGTGTCAGACAGATGCGATATATGATCTTCCGAATGTTGAGTCTTAACTAGCATATCATCTATATATACCTCCATGGTTTTACCTAAATATTCTTGAAAAATTTGGGTAACTGACCTCTGATACGTTGCACCTGCGTTCTTAAGACCAAAAGGCATTACCTTATAACAGTAAGTCCCCCTGTCTGTTATGAAAGAGGTTTTTTCTTCATCTCCTGGATCCATCTTGATTTGATTATAGCCTGAATATGCATCTAAAAAACTTAATATGCCCTGCAGTAGCATCAATTAATTGATCTATGTGCGGTAAAGGAAAAGAATCTTTTGGACAGGCTTTATTAAGGTCTGTGTAATCTACACAGACTCGCCACTTACCGTTCTTCTTAGGAACCACAACAGTATTAGCTAACCAGTTAGGATATTTTACCTCACGAATTGAACCAACTTTTAGCAATTTTTGAACTTCCTCTTGAATCACCTTATTCTTGAAAGTTCCTTGCTTCCTTTTCTTTTGCTTGACGGGAGGATATGATGGATCTTCATTCAATTTATGAGTCATGACTTCCGGTGGTATCCCTGTCATGTCAGAATGGGACAAAGCAAAACAATCTGCATTAACTTTTAAAAATTCAATCAAGTTACGTTTTACCTCTGGGCTAAGATTAGCTCCTATGTACACTTTTCTCTCGGGCCAATGTATAAATAACACCACGGCCTCTAACTCTTCTATCGTTATTTTGATGTTCTCGTTCTCCTCCTGTTCTTGAATGGTATCAGGTCTCGAATCCACATCCGTTTGCTTTTGCTCAGGTGAGGTTGACACCGTGTTACCCTCACCTAAATTCTGTAATTGCTATTTGTCTTCACCCTTAACAGTTGAATCTGCAACAGAATTGATGCTTCTAGATGTTTGTTGATCGCCTCTAATTTGGCGTATTCCCCATGGAGATGGAAATTTAATAACTTGATGTAAGGTTGAAGGAACATCATCCATGTCATGAATCCATGGCCTCCCAAGAATCATATTGCAAGCCATTTCCATATCTACGACTTGAAATTTGGTATCTTTAACGGCGCCTTCTGCGAATATAGTAAGCATTGCTTCCCCTTTTGTTACAACACTAGAGTTGTCAAATCCCGACAAAGTATGCGCCTTTGGAATTAATTTATCCTCCGTTTGCATCTCGCGCAATACTCGTATTAAAATAATGTTTACAGAACTACCTGGATCAACCAAAACTCGTTTCACGTTAGCGTCATGTACAAGTAAAGATATTACCAGTACGTTGTTATGCGGAGTTGTGAGTCCCTCGGCGTCTGCGTCGTTGAATATAACATTCTCCTCTTCCAGTAAATATCGAGGCTGCTTCCCGTGGGTAATTGTTACTTTTGAAACCTTTTTATATGATACATCGTTGATCTCTTCACCCCCACTTATAACGTTGACAGTTCTCTTGGGTGAAGGTGGTTTTGGAGGCTCCTGCCTGTTCTTCATGTATGCTTGTTTTCCTTTTTCACTAAATAGCTCAGTGAGATACCCTTGCTTTAACAAATGATCAACCTCGCCCTGTAAAACTCTGCAATCTGCGGTTTTATGCCCGTGATCGCTGTGGAATTCGCACCAATGATCAAGGTTTCGTCTGTTTGGGTTTGATCTCATCTCCTTCGGCCATCGTACCTTATCTCCCATGCTTCTTAGAACAGCTACGAGTTCAAAGGTGCTTACATTAAAATTGTATCCACCAAACCTTGTTTTTAAGCTGCCATCAACGTCTCGTGACCCACGTGTGTTTCGATCATTTCCGAACCTTGATGAGGAGCCTGATTCCCTGTGTCTAGTTTTGTGATCGTACCTTTGATTATCTTGTCTTGACCGTGAATCCTTTCCCGCAGGTCCCATATAAGGCTCGTACCTATTTTTACCAGATCCTTTTTCATTTTCTACACACCTTGAACTTGCTTTTTCTTCTGTTTTATGTAGTAAAATGATATCTTCCTCAATCCTCATCTTTGTATTGAATCTGTTGTAGACATCATTCCACGTTGTTGCTGGAAATTCTCGAAGGCTTTCTTTGAGTCGCCTCGTGGCTTCTGAACTCTTCTCATTCAAATTACTAGCGAAGGCTATGGCTGCCCAATTGTCAGGTACTCGTGGCAGCATCATTCTTTTCCGTTGAAATCTAACTACGAACTCTCTAAGCAACTCTGAATCTCCTTGCTTGATTTTGAAGATGTCTTCCATTCTCTTTTCAACTTTTTGAGCTCCCGAGTGTGCTTTGATAAATAAATCTGCAAGTTCAGCAAACGAATTTATAGAATTTTCAGGTAAAAGAGAATACCATGTTAAGGCCTCTTTAGTGAGCGTTTCACCGAATTTCTTGACCAAGACCGATTCAATCTCTTGCTTAGTCAAATCATTGCCCTTGACACCGGTTGTGAATGCAGTAACGTGATCTCGTGGATCTGATGTACCATCGTACTTTGGAATATCAGGCATCTTAAACTTCTTTGGAATTGGGAGGGGGGCAGCACTTGGCTTCCATGGCTGTTGGGAATATTTATCTATATCTACTCCCTTGATCACGGGCGGTACTCCAGGTATTTGTTCTATGCATTCATTTTGCTCCTTAAGCTGTTTCTGCAAGGTTAGTACTAGATTTTGTAAATCAAAATTAACTGGATTACCTGGGTCTCCCTCTTGTGTTTCACTAGGGGTTCCACCGATGCCTGAATTAACCAATCCAGAGAGGATTCTCCAAAGTATTGTTGTTTGGAGTAGATGTGGGTGGAGTAGCAGGTAATTGGCTAACAAAAGCCTGAAGAACTTTATTGACTTGAGAGGCAATAAGTTTTTGCAAAGCCTCATTCACGGTTTCAACATTTTCAAATTGAGCATGTCCATCTGTGTGAGATCTATCAGGAGTGCCTTCACGAGACCGTCGCGGGGAGCCTCGTGGAGAGCCTTGTGGAGAGCCTCGTGGAGAGTCTCCCTGAAGTTGTTGGATTGTTTGAATTTCTGAGTTTCCTTGAGTGTTGTCATTGTTATTCGACATGATTGATGCAATCAAGAAAATTAGGTTGAAATATAAATGATTATCAGATTCCCGGTAATGGAACTAATTTGTTTAACCAAAAAATAGATTTTTTGGTTAAAGCTAGAAATTAGAAGAATCGGGTTACTGATAATCGAAAAAGTAAATAAAGAAAGAAATTTTAGAATAGCCAAGTATGAAAGCTGGTAAATCAGAGTATATTTCAATAGTCACCTGTCCCTCCAGTGATTACATATTTCTCCTTTTATAGGTCTCTTTGGGAATCTTTGGGAATGCACGTTATGCCTAAGTAATAATGAGGCTATTATGAGTGATTAATGACATTAAATGCTACGTTACATAATCATTATATATTCCTTAACGGCTCCAGCAGTTAATACCCTTTAAATGCCGTATTTGCATCTTTTTCTTTAGCCAGGTTCATTCTTCTCATTGCTCGTATGTAAATAAGCTTAAACAGAAACGGGGCGCGGAGCCTCTCGTCTCGTGCCTCTTTCTACCCGTACCTGTTTGTAACTCTTGAACCGTGGCAAATCATAACTCATTATCCATTTCGCGTGTCAGGACACGTCATCATATATATATGAATACAAATTTTCCCCAATACAGGTATAGCCAGTTTTCGGACTGGTCATTCAAAAATAGCCAGTGTTTACCAAGTCAATGAAAAATAGCCACTATTTTGCTGCAACAGAGACCGGTCCGGCATAATATACTGGAGTTCGGTGCACCTGTGTATGAACTCCAGCATATTATGCTGCACCGGTATACTTTGCTGGCTCCAATATAATATACTGGAGACTGGAGCACCGGTGCTCCAAACTCCAGTATATTATGCTGGACTGGTATACTTGCTGGAACTCCAGTATATTATGCTGGAGTTCTAGTGTACTTATGCTGGAACTCCATCATATTATGCTGGAGTTCCAACATACTTATCCTGGAACTCCAGTATAATATGCTGGAGTTCAAGTATACTTATGCTGGAACTCCAGCATAATATACTGGCGTATTTTTCCGGGTTTTGAACAATATTTTCACTCAGATTTATCTTTACATAAAAAGTGGCTAAATTTCGATTACTTTTGAAACTGAGCTATTTTTGAACGACCAGTTGTAATAGCCTGTTTGGCCAAGCTTCTTTTTGGCCAAAAGTGCTTTTTTTTTTGCCAAAAGCACTTTTGGCCAAAAATTGAGGTGTTTGGCCAAGCTTTTGGAAGGAAAAAAAGTGCTTTTTAGGAGAAGCAGAAGCAGTTTTGGAGAAGCAGAAAAAAGTAGCTTCTCTCCAAAAGCACTTTTTTGAGAAGCACTTTTGAGAAAAATACACTTAGAAGCAGTTTTTTAAAGCTTGGCCAAACACTAATTGCTGCTCAGAAGTGCTTTTCAAACTAATTAGCCAAACACAAACTGCTTCTCACCAAAAGTACTTTTGAAAAAAAATACTTCTCAAAATAAGCTGATTTTTGCAGCTTGGTCAAACGGGCTATAAATCTGGCTATTTTTAAATTTCACCCACTATATCACCATCTTTTTGGGCTTTTTAATGCACGTCGATATAGGTCCAACTTTATTGGGCTTGTAATAATATCTTTCTTGGGATCTTTACACAAATGGCCCGCCAGTTTCATGTTTTACTTTTTCCAGCTGGTATACAAAAATTATACATTGATTATATATGATTATACACATGTTTTATATATATACTAGTTTCTCGGCACATGCGTTGCACGTGAATACCGAATCATGCAGTACATAATTTTTTTAAGTAATATCAACCTATTAAACAACAATTTGAGTAAATAATTACTCATGAAATAATAAAGTACAAGTTTCTATGAATGATCAATACGTATAGTAAAATTTTATGTCGAGATCAAGATTATTGGATCTCGTTTGAACCTACGTATTAGATGAACAATCAAAGTTTAATTAGATTATGCAAAAAAAATTCATATTTCGATTTTGAGAGGTACAAACATGTAAAGAAGAGGATAAAACCATCAAAAACACATCCTTTAATCATTTCTCCAATTTCAACATTCTCTGTTCGAGTAATGTTCAGCGCAAAGAAAACCTACCATTCCAGAAGAGATTAAATCAAAGAGCACGTATAGGAGTCTTTCTTCTGTTTCCTACCCTTTATAAGATGTGATATATTTGGAAGAAAGAATAAACTTACATAAAAAATTTAAACAAATGTCGTTAGCCCAAAATGCGATCAAATTTTTTACTTCAACAAATTGTTATAAATAAACAAACAATACAATAGAGTTAATTTCATTAAAGTAACATAATAAAACAAAAAAAACAGAGAAATTATATGGACAAATTATACCTGCACTATATTAAATATTATATTCGAAAGAGGTAAGTGGTTTGATCAAAGCATAAAATGTACATTGGTACTTGAGAGAGTCAAAAACATGAAAGGCAGAAAATAAGTCATTTTACTCATTATCCATGATTAATGAATTTCTTAGACAATGAACGATGTTTTAATTGAAATTATCACTCGATGTATTTATGGTTATATTGATAATGGAAAAACTGACAACTTTAAATATTCCCTACCCACTTCATTAACTATTTTTATTTCCACTGAACCTTAACATTTTAAAGAGAATGGTAAATAAAATACGACTAATATACACACAAGAGGAGGCTCGTTTCAATTTCATCCAAACACATGATATTTTACATGTACAAAGTTTGAGATCAAGTATTAATTGATTTAATGCCGGAACTTTAAAAACCGAGAACTCTTCAAGATATTTGCGGAACTGAGAATTTAATAGTAAATTTTAGAGCTCTTTTGTGTGAGGGGCAGTTAGAGGTATAAATTAAATTCGGTATTTGCATTCAGTACTTTAAGTTATCCAACTTTTCTAAAGGAGCACATTCGTCTATTATTGAGTAAGAAACATTTTATACATATGAAAGCGTAGTCCCTGCATGATATTTTTTTCTTCAATTTTATACATAGAGTAGATATATTCCTGCAATGATCAAATCGAATAAATATGATACTATTAGAGATACACTTACAAGTAGTTCATTTTCGACGTTGAAAGGACCAAATCACATGTTTTTTTGGCTTCATTTAATTTTCTCCTTCATTTATCTTAATTTGCCTTATTAACTCCATACATAATACTACTAAAAAAAAGTCAAAAGATTAAAGAAAGTTATAAAGGAAAGAAAACTCGAAGTTTCATGTCAATTTCATTTGCATATATATGCCACCCAAAGGAATATAATTAAATTTATGTCTGAAGAACCCCAACACACTCATATAATTCTTCTCTTTATTTGCTTTTCTAGAGAATAGTCATCTTTTGCTTTTGTTCGGATGAATAATAAGAAATATATATATATGTGTTGCAAACCAACATTTGTTTTAAGTTTGTGCGAACCATCATGACTTTTCGTGCTTCTTCAAAATTTGTTCTTCGAAATAACTATCCTTTTTAAGTTGGAAATTTATGTTAATTAGAAGGGTACTTTTGTAATTTAACTTTTAGGCTATGGGCTTCCCATTTTTAGTATAATATATATATATATATATATATATATATATATATATATATATATATATATATAT